>NW_024038045.1:0-100960 GCF_016077235.1 Cyprinodon tularosa | reverse complement strand
GGAAGCGAACAGTCTTCTTACCTGTTGCTCTTCAACTTTATGAAAGACTTTAAACCTTTTATGTTCATCATAAGATATTTTTGTTAATTCATGTACGTTTTGTAAGCTTTAAGAAGAATACTAAACTTCAGTTTTCATCTTCAAGACGTTGTGGAGTGGATTTATTTCAATTACATGGACATTCACAGTGTAAACTGTAACTTTGATTCGGAGAATATCAGCGTAAGAAATAGCACTTTCCTTGCGGTCTCACCAAGATTAAACCTCTACATTTTGTATTTAAGATAAAAATATATATTTTTTAAGTTTTCGTCAGTCAATATTCTCTATCCGGAACTCATCAAGTGGAAAAGTTTTAATTTCACCTGGTTTAATTCAGTAAAAAGTCTTCTTTAGGGAACCTTTTGCTATCCAACTATTAATTGATTAATCGAGAAAATAATCAACAGATATATTTATTTGCAAAATAATCAGTAGTTGCAGCTCTATATATTTTATATAGAATATGAGTTCTAGATTTTATACATTTCAGTCTACGTTTAAATTAATAACTCTAAAATCAACATATATCAAGCGTGGGGGAATCAAATCCTATGAAAATAATAAAAATCGCAGTGTCACTTTGAGATGTAGCTAGACTTACCACTCTGAACATGGAAATTTCTTACATTATAACAGCTTTAAAGAAAAACTTGGTATCCCCTGTTCGTACACAGAATTTAACAAAGTATGCAAAATAATACCTGCTGCTCTGCTGTATCTAACACGAAGCACGAATCTCTGAGACAAATATACAAGGAGCAGTAGCGGCTGGTGAAAAATATTTTTGGTGGGGCTGATATAGCCTAGTGTATGTCTCCAACTAATCCGGAATAAGAATTCAAATAAACAATTGGACAATACATACAATTTAACAGTAATGATTAAATTTACTATATAATAACTAACAGTGATGATTTGGGTCACTGTGACGGGGTTCTTTGGCCTCCAAGAATCCAGGCTCAGTCGGGTTACCGGTGTTGGTGATTTATTGTGCTCAAAAACTCAAAACAGGGTGCAAAAGAAACTAAACATGCACAAGATACTCTGGGCCTCAGCCTCCCTCCAGTTACCAGCAATGTAACAAAGAAACAGAAAACAAAAATTGCCGCTTTTCTTCCCACAGCCCTCATTAAATAGTTTAAGCCCCTACCCTCAGGCTCTCTTATTTCTGATTTCTTCTCATAAATCAGTTTTGTCTATATATTACCTCCACAAACAATTGATGTACAAAAACAAATAATTTTTACAACTTAATTCTTTTACACAGATTCATTGACTTATTCAATTACACCAAACTGGGTTTGAACCCAGCAAAGACGCAGCCAGACTGAAGATGACAAGTCCCCGTAGCATAAACAAGTACACACCCACACCCCCCACACACCCACCCACACACACACACACACACACACACACACACACACACACACACACACACACACACACACACGGCTAACCCCACTGAAATATTAAGTGTGCACCCTCAATACGCCAGCAGGTAACCAGGAACAGCTTGTGTGTTTTAAGTTCATGGAGCTACTGGGCTCAGCGCGAGTGTATTGGTCCTCACAAGCACAGTATAACAGGAATGTGTGTGTGGCGCGCAAAGTTAGAGAGGTTGTTTTAAGCGACGAGGTGGATTCGTCACAGTCACAATAACCATGACATGAAATGTTCATATCCTACAACAGGGATGTTCTTCTGGCAAACGGGTAGATAAATAAGGATCTCACCGAATTTGGTGGAAGCTGCATCTCGGTCGTTACATTCGCCATCTTCCCTCTAATTGTCTGCACCTGCGCTTGGGTTCAGAAGCCTGTTAAAGCGCAGTATTTTCAGCGCCCCAATACCATAAAGTTCCGAGACGCTGATTGGCCATTAAATTCACCTAGCAATAGTACATGATTGACAGATTCTCTGCAAATGTGGGGCTGTCTGATCAGCGCCCCCAGAACAGAGACGGTAGGAGTCTGTCTGTGGAAATCCACAAATTAATGACAGTAGATAGGGAAATGTAGTTTATATAATTTGTTTTGCTTATAGGTACACAGTCTAGAGAGTAAAACTGACATTTATGAGTTAATTTCTAAAAATATATTTTACGTTTCTCTCTTCTTATCAGGGGGGGCGGTGCCCCAGCGCCCCCTATGGGCCGGCCGCCACTGACAAGGAGTCTTGTCAGAACTAAAAATTGAGCAATTGCCTATTAGCAGTGGCGGCCGGCCCATAGGGGGCGCTGGGGCACCGCCCTCCCTGATAAGAAGAGAGAAACGTAAAATATATTTTTAGAAATTAACTCATAAATGTCAGTTTTACTCTCTAGAGTGTGTACCTATAAGCAAAACAAATTATATAAACTACATTTCCCTATCTACTGTCATTAATTTGTGGATTTCCACAGACAGACTCCTACCGTCTCTGTTCTGGGGGCTGTGATCAGACAGCCCCACATTTGCAGAGAATCTGTCAATCATGTACTATTGCTAGGTGAATTTAATGGCCAATCAGCGTCTCGGAACTTTATGGTCTTGGGGCTCTGAAAATACTGCGCTTTAACAGGCTTCTGAACCCAAGCGCAGGTGCAGACAGTTAGAGGGAAGATGGCGAATGTAACGAACGAGATGCAGCTTCCACCAAATTCGGTGAGATCCTTATTTATCTACCCGTTTGCCAGAAGAACATCCCTGTTGTAGGATATGAACATTTCCTGTCATGGTTATTGTGACTGTGAGGAATCCAACTCGTCGCTTAAAACAACCTCTCTAACTTTGCGCGCCACACACACATTCCTGTTATACTGTGTTTGTGAGGACCAATACACTCGCGCTGAGCCAAGTAGCTCCATGAACTTAAAACACACAAGCTGTTCCTGGTTACCTGCTGGCGTATTGAGGGTGCACACTTAATATTTCAGTGGGGTTAGCCGTGTGTGTGTGTGTGTGTGTGTGTGTGTGTACGCGTTTATGCTACGGGGACTTGTCATCTTCAGTCTGGCTGCGTCTTTGCTGGGTTCAAACCCAGTTTGGTGTAATTGAATAAGTCAATGAATCTGTGTAAAAGAATTAAGTTGTAAAAATTATTTGTTTTTGTACATCAATTGTTTGTGGAGGTAATATATGGACAAAACTGATTTATGAGAAGAAATCAGAAATAAGAGAGCCTGTAGGGGCTTAAACTATTTAATGAGGGCTGTGGGAAGAAAAGCGGCAATTTTTGTTTTCTGTTTCTTTGTTACATTGCTGGTAACTGGAGGGAGGCTGAGGCCCAGAGTATCTTGTACATGTTTAGTTTCTTTTGCACCCTGTTTTGAGTTTTTGAGCACAATAAATCACCAACACCGGTAACCCGACTGAGCCTGGATTCTTGGAGGCCAAAGAACCCCGTCACAGTGACCCAAATCATTCCTGTTACTGTTATTATATAGTAAATTAAATCATTACTGTTAAATTGTATGTATTGTCCAAATGTTTATTTGAATTCTTATTCCGGATTAGTTGGAGACATACACTAGGCTATATCAGCCCCACCAAAAATATTTTTCACCAGCCGCCACTGCCTATTAGAGATAAAAAGTGTAACAATCATTTTATAGGGACAGCATTTAAATGTAAAACTTTTCATAATTTTACTGGAATGACAAAAATTCGAATAATAAATGATTTAGGTAACATAGAAAAATATTTTTAATATTTAAAATGGCCAATTCCACAAAAATAAAACAATATAAAATGATTAATAGTTATCATCCAACAATATAAACTCTTAGGAAAAGATTTGGATTTGAGGTGGACGCTTGTGTATTTTGCCTTGAAGAACCAGAAACAATTGAACATCTCTTCTATTCGTGTTGAGTCACAGGTTGCTTTTGGCACAACCTGCATATTAGGCTACGTAACAAAATAGATAATATAACACCTTTTGAGATAAATCAAATATTAACGTACAAGAATGGCATTCCAAAGGATTTATCTGACATGGTCAATGTTTTTATAAGTATGGGAAGATATCATATACATGTATGTAAATGGAAAAATCAAAAACCTTCATTAATCAGTTTCAAAAATTAACTCAAAATCTTCTATTCATCTTTATCTCTCTTAGCCGACAAATATGGACACATACAAAAACTATGTAGTGACATGTCAATATGTCTGGGTTTTTGACTCACAAATTTGCTAAAGTTAACATGATGCAAGAAACTGTCTTGTTGCAGAATGAGTCTGTCTTTTATTCTAATTTAATTATTTTTTAAGTTTTGTTTGTTTCCATTGGTTGTAATATTACTGCCTGTTTATTTATTTATTTATTTATTTATTTATTTATTTATTTATTTATTTATTTATTTATTTATTTATTTATTTATTTATGTATTTCTGTTTGCTTGCACAAGTTAAGTTGATCTCCTGTATACAACTGTTATTTTCTCTTTTGTTGTAAGAAAGAAGAGTCGAGATTCCTACTTGAAAATGTAAATTCATGTCTTTTGTTAAAAAAAAAAATTGCCCCTCACAATATGTCTGCTTGACTTAAGTGTCCTTTCTTCATTGGGCGCCAGGGGGCCTCAGCGCGCTGAACTAGCGGCGCCATTCTCAGACCCAGCAGCTTTCAGGCCTTTACGTTTGTGCTCATGCGCCGTAATATTTTCTTATTTAATTTTTTTTAACTCCAGTCGCTTAAAAATACTCCTGTTTCTCATCCCTAAACACAAATCACACCAAAAATATCTTAAATAATAAAGCACAGTTTCCTTTCTATCTGTGTTACCTGGAATGACCACAGAGTGGCGATAGAGAGCTCAAATCTCGTGAAAACGGACGGGATTTGACCAAAATACCAAAGACACAGCTGTTTCCGGGTCAATGGGAGGTCCTGGAGATCAGGACGAAGGTGGGATAATCTCTGCAGAGATTGCAGAATGAGACCTATTGATTGAGCTGTTGATAGTTTAATTAAACACGGCGGGTGAATGATTTCCCGCTAACCGACGGCCCAGCAGGTCACATGAGGAGGATTTGACCGCGCGGAGAGGATGGCGGACCGGGGAGATATGCCTCCCCAGGCAGCTTTAGGGGTCTCACAAAGTTCTGGGACAAACAGACAGAACTCATCCGATGAAAACGGACATGTTGTCGACAGCCCGGAAGAGGAGACTCTTTCTCCGACCTCTGTGATTTACTTCAAGGAAGCTTTAAACTCGTCCAACTTGAAGTTTGGGAAACCAGAAGCTGTTATAGCAGCACCGCTGCGACAGTTTGACTTCAGGATCGAAAGAGTCGACTCAAAGCGAAGAAGTAAGAGTTAAAAAATCTTTATGAAAGATCAAAGCTGGGCTGTAGGCAGCGCGAGCTCCTCTTTAGCCAAATAACTGCTGCTGGTTTACTTCCTGAAATACAGAAATAACAGCAGCTAATATTGGAAATGAGTAATGTGGAAAAATCACCTCCTCTTTCTGCTGGTTTAAATACAGCAGATCTTAAAATACCGAGAGACAATAAATAACGGACTTATTCCTCATTTAACATGATAAAATGTTTTGTATGAATGTTTTTTAAGCAGATATAGTCATTATGAGGAGCTATAAAAAGGTTTGAGTTACATGTTTGGATTAACTTTTACTGTTTCGGTGTTAAATTAATCCTGGTTTGAGTTTTAACACACAGTCTAAAAAGTATTTTGTTTAGGTTGCCACCTAAAAACCAGGGGCGGAGCTAGAAGGGGGGCCATGGCCACCCTTAGCCAATTATTGGCCACCCCTTCCATTGTTTACCTCTAATACAGACTGTTGCAGCAATAATACTCCTATTAAGCATTACAATTTTTCATCTATTAACAACTTCTTGACAACAGAAACACTGTGGTTAATTATGCACATCAATATACAAACATTAAAGATGATAGATCCAGAATTCACGCTCTTTTCAGAAGTACATTTTTAATTATTTGGAGTAACAATAAAATGATGCGCCTCTGCAAGTCATCTAGGAGTCTTCAGTGAAATCATAGATAAATAACTAATTTAATAATAACATAGAAATTCATTAAATATTGATATTACTAGACTTAAATATAATTTTTTTGCAGAATGATTATTGATAAACGTAGGTAATGACAATTGAAATATGTTTGCCCTGGAACTCAAACCTGACAGAATTTTGTTCACTATACCTTTTATTTACACAGCATAGATATTTAAATATATGCGTCTATTTGTTAGCAAAGGCTGCAGGAAAGTAGCCTGACGTAGTCCTACTCAATTCTAGTCAGAATATGAGTCTGATACTGCTCCATGGAGCTGTGATTATGGGGCGTGTTTCGAACGAACCAGGAAAAAAAATGCCTCTGCACTCAATTGGATAGACCTATAACCAATAAGAGCAGCGGAGTGCGTGACGTATGTTAAGCCAGGCACAGTTGTTGTCGTCAAAAATCAAAGCGTGCAGTTGCACGCCTATAATAAGAAGATGAGACTTGATCGCGTTTCTCTGTTCCTCTTTTAAAATTAATTTGCTGTTGATATCTTCTAGAACAGACCTAATAGCAGAATCTACACACCTGAACTCTCCAGCGGCAGCCATTGTTGTTGTCACCCATGCGCGCGTTGGTCACGTGGTTGATTATGTTACTGTTGATCATCTGTCCATCCTCGTATAAAGCCCGCCCTGACAATTTGATTTGCCCGTCAGATATTGTGCGAGCATACTCGCGCTACTACTGAGCAAGACCGAACTTCCCGACCTCAAACGTTGTGGGCGGGACTAAGTTCGGAATGGCACCCAGGCTAGCAGGAAAGTATAGTTTGTCTTTATTTAGAAAATATGGATTTTGTGCGTGTTCCTGTTGGAGCAGTGTAGATTGACCCTGAGGTTCTGGTGCCTTTCGGCCATCCCTCAATGTACATTGGTTATTGACTGGCCGCCCCTATTAGGATTTTCTGGCTACGCCTCTGGTAAAAACCCAGGTAGCATCATTCTAAAACCTTCCTACCAAAAGTTTCTTGGTGATTTCAGCTAGACTTTGATGTTTTCTTAACTTTTTGGAAGTGAATTAAACCGCTTTCCATGTTAGAGGTAATTAATAAATTATAAATGAGCTTAACATATCCATAATAGGTATACAAATGCTTTGAAGGAAGGATGAGCTGATCTTCTCTGCAGTATTTTAACATTGTTACTTAGCTACACCAGTAGGTCTGGATTGTTTCACACTGCTAGTTGTAAGGGCTTTAAAAAGCAGAGCAGAATGCGTCTAAAGCAAAACACTATGAAAAAAGAGGACTTTTTACATCTGATTTATGATAGGGAGGTTTCTGTTTGTTAATGCAATGCAAAACAGATGTGACATTCAGGCAGCCTTTGAAAAGGGAATGGGATTTTATCAAAGAGTTGGAGATGTAATCGATTCCTTAAGAGAAGCCGGCCATTTGGATCCAGGATTTAGTTTTTAGTCATGACTAAGATTTCATGAGAATAGGTGAGGGAATGACCCCGCCTCCCGGCCATTGACAGCTGGAGGATGGAAGGTGAGGGAATGAACGTAGACCAGCTTCGCCTTTTGCCAGCATCTGTCTGTCGATCTCCTGCTTTACTCTGTTATCGCCTGTGAACAGGACCCCAAAGATAATAACTTAATTCCTCAAACTGAGGCAGGAACTCTCCTCCGATCTGAACAGGACATGCCGCCTTTTTTCCAGTGGAGAATCATGGCCTATAACTTGCAGGAGCTGATCTTCAGGGTTTTGGCTTAAGTTTTTCACTACAGAGCTTTTTCATTCTCAATTAAAGTGGATTTTATCTGTAGAGTTTTAACTGTTCAGACAGAGTTAAATTTCAAACAAAGACCCTAAACTTGCCAAATCATTAGAATAAGTTTATTTTGTTATTCAACTCTGTTAGGGATGAAACAATTGGAGTAATCGTGATTAATCAGTTATTAAAATAATCATCAACTAATTTAGTCATCGAATAATTGTTAACTGGAATATAGAGACTCTAAAACAAACCTTTAGCTGACAGAGCGACCCACTTAAAGCAGTGATTACACCAAAATTGTGTTAAAAAAGTTTTTGCATTTAAGATAAAAAACGTTTTTGTCTGTCCACATGCTCTATCCAGAACTCAAGTGTAAAAGTTATAGTTTCACCTGGTTTAATTTAGTAAAAGGTTTCTTTAAGTAACTTTTGCTATCCAAGTATTAATCAATTAATCTGATAAATAATCCAGAGATTAATCAATTTGCAAAATAATCATTAGTTGCAGCCCCAAGCTCTATATAATTTTAATAATGGAGGCAGATATCTGAATGACATTAAGTAGTTCTTGCTGTTTAACGTGGCACTAAAACATACAACTTGGATTGTGATTTTTTTTCTTCTTTATATTAAGCTTTTATAAAGAAAGAGTTTATTAAATAGCATCTAATAATAACTGTTTGATTTCGTGTCATTGAGTTGATGGTCCATCCGCAAAGTATTCAAAGTTTTGTGCTTTTTCTACATTTAGTTTTGTTAAAACTAGCACTTATGGTTGAAATAGGTTTTTCCTCAAAATTCTGTACACAGCTCCCAATTATGACCATGTAAAGAATTTTTTTATTTTTTTTATTTTTTTAAAGATTGCTGTGGATTTCTTTGAAGTATAAAAGCAATTAATCACATTTCCATAAATATTCACAGCCTTTGCCTTGAAGCTGAACTGAGTTGCGGTGCTTTGATTCCATTTTCACACAGCATCCGCTCCCGCTGTGTCAATCTTAGAGCACCAGCGTTCCTCTGTAGAGGGAGGAGAACTTTCCAGCAGGATAACCGTCTCTGCAGCAAACCACCAATCACCAACCAGATCAGATGTAATCCCCTTCTTAATAAAAAGAACATGAGAAACCAAATTCTCTGGTCTGATGAGACAGAGATTGACCCTTCTGGTGTTAAATGCTATGAGTTATTTTTAAAGGCACTCAGGCATCACTCACCACCAGGCTGATGTTTTAAAGCATGGTGGTGGCAGAATCATGCTGTGGGAATGTTTTATGGCAGCAGGAACTTTCGGATTAGCTCAGGGTGGAGGGAAATGAACGCTGTAATGTACAGAGTGGTACTGGATGAAAAGATGCTCCAGACCTCAGAATAAGGCAGCGAACCAAAGCACACAGCCGAGATCCGAGAGGAGCAGGTCCAAGAGGAGGTTTTGCCTAAGCAGCGGGCAGACTTGAATCCCATTGAAAGTACACAGACGTCTCCCATCCAACCAGATAGAGCTTGAGATGTTCTGCAAAGAAGAATGGATCAAATTGGCTGAAGATGGTGAGCTATCAGCTCAGATTCACAAAGACTGGAGGCTTTAGCTGCTGCTAAACGTGGAACAACTATTTCAGAAGTTATGACTAACTTTAGCGTGTTTGACAGGCAATCGTACAAGAAAAGATGATGGGCCAATCAGGAGCTTGTGGGCGGGTCTAAACTTAAAGAAGCGGGCTTTAGCTTGTGCTGCGGTTTTCCGCTTGGTCTTAGTGCTTGATGAATGCCTGTGTACTGTAATGTAACATTGTTTTTGGACGGCAAAACGCACATGGGGACCAAAACGCATGTTTAAAACAGGGCAGGGGACATGTCTCCCCCCCCCCCCCCCCCCCCCCCCCCCCCCAAAAAAAATTGCGTCTATGGTCAACTAAGGCTACGTTCACACTGCAGCCTGATGTGACCCAAATCTGATTTTATTTTTTGTTCATATGCGACCTGTATCTGAATTTTTTCATGGCAGTCTGAACAACACAGATCCGATTTTTTTCCTGACAACTTGGCTATGTGGTCCTGAATACGATACAAATCTGATCTTTTCAAATGCGACCTGTGTGTGAACAGCCAGGTCGCATTCATCTGACCTGAACGGCATTAATACCTGACAGAGGTAGCTATTCTGGTTCTTGCTATGAAGAAATGGCAAGAAAAACAACCACCATGGTTGATGATGCGGAGAGTAGTATTTATGTTTAACCAGCCTGAAAAGATTTGTGTTTTTATGGTATGGAAAGATCTCTAGATGCTCTCCCTCACTACCATCCATGTTTACTTCCGTAAACACGATGTCCCACATCCTCTACTGCAGATGTGGGACACTTGCGTTGCATGACTGCAGTTCACACAGGAGATAACAGACAAGTTACATATATTTGGTAATGTGAACTGCAACATAAAAAAAAATCATATTTCACACAAAAAATCTGAATTGAGCATCAAGGCCTGCAATGTGAATGTAGCCTAAGTATCCACACTTCTGTAAATGCAATTTCTTATTTTTCTGATTGTCAGAGATTTGCAAAAACACATTTTCTATAATATCCTACCAGGTGATTGTGTGTAGTATCTTAAAGGGACTTAAATAATTTAATAACATTTGGAATAAGGCTGTAACTAATCTAAATTAGGGCAGCGCTGTGAATACTTCCTGGATGCTGTACTGTCATTTTTTTAAAGCTGTCAGTTGCTTCTAGTCTATGTTGAGCTCTTCTTAAATGTGTCCTTCCGGTAATAATCCATTAATTGAACCTGCATCTCCGCTCCGTGACCTTTGCCCTCATTAACCGCGCTGCCTCCTGTTGCAGCAGGTTGTGTAATTGAGTTGTCAGATAAGAAGCGTCTGTTTCAGCTCAGAGGGATGCTGCTAATGGCCGGCTGAATCATTAGCATTGCTTTGTTACACCAGAGGACCCCCCTCCTCCTCTCATCCTTCTCCGCCAACACCTCCTCTCTTTCTGTACGCATGCACCATCTGCTCACGTGACGAGTGTGTCGCCGTGTCCTGCACTGCTGTCAGCCATCTTGGTCGACACCCACCTAGTGGATTCACTGCGGTGCACAGGCAGCCCAATCAGAGCCAACTGGTGCTGGGCTGACTGGAGGAGGGCTGGGATTTTTTTTATTTTTAATGGTGTTTTTTCTCACAACACCGTGCTCTGTTGCATTTTAAACTGCTGCTTTGCACAAAAGGGAAAGCAAGAGGCTAAAGAGCAGGGGGAGAGGGGAGGCCCCTCTCAAGACAGCAGCTTAATTCAGTCAATTGTGTTGAGGAGGAGAAGAGGATGCAGACGTGAAGAGGAAGAGGAGCAGCACTCCCCCGACACCTGCTTAAACCAGCCATCCTTGTCTGGGTTTGGGGTTTTTTTCTGTCTCCTCTCTGGTGATTATTTCCTTCATTCTGTCTGAGCCGCCCGGTTGTTTTCCTCCACCATCTCTGGCACCTGGAACAAAGGCTGCTACGCTGTTTTGTTTTTTTTCTTTCAGTTTTCCATCTCTGCTGTTGATCTTTTTCCTTTCGAAAGCTGAGTCATCATGTCTGATCTGACGCCTCAGAGCGAGACCCCGACTCCCACTACAGACAAAATCACCCAGGCCGCTCGGGAAACAATCTATCTCTGCAACTTTCGCGTTTCTGTCGACGGCGAGTGGCTTTGCCTCCGGGAGCTCAACGACATCTCGCTCACTCCGGACCCTGAGCCGGCCCATGAAGGTAAAGAGATGGACGGGGGGGCTGTGTAATGATTTCCATCAGGGCGTGGTGTTCCACAAAGAGATGCTGTGTCTTTCAAGCACTTCTCAGAGTTCCTGTGTGAGCTGTGTCATCATGGGCTTCCTGAGCATTACACAGCAAGATGACGCCACCTGTAAATAAGCCAGGGACTAGCAACCAGGAAGTGCAGCTTTAGATGTTAAACATCATTATCCCTCAAATGAAAACAGCAGGATTAACGCCTCTGAGGGCCCCTGGGCATCACAGCTCAAAGGCCCCTAGGCTTTAACACCCAGAGAGACGATTTTAAATGCAGATATGATGAAAAAAAACATTAAATATAAAAACCTCCCACCTGATGATAAACATAATTATCAAAGGCTTAGCGGCTCTATCATCTGATCTATTCCAAAACTCCAAAACAAAGCATAATCTTCAACTGCTGCATAAAACATTTGTCTACAAGATCAGGCCTCTAAAGACCAATAGCTTTTTTTTTTTTTTGTTTCGATCAGTGTTGATTCAGATTTTTATTGACTGATTATTCTCTCTGCGGTGATAATGCATTCAACAACCTCCTGATGGAGGAAGGCATTTTGGGTCCAATTAAAATCTAAGGAAAGTTGAACAGCTCTGATTGCAGGTTTCTTTAAAAAGCCTGACATGCCGATTCCGATTTTGACCAATTCTGATTTTTATTGACTTATTTATAACTAACACCGTCAGTTGCTATAAAATCACAATATGAAATATTATGAAAGTCATTTAATCTGTTCCCATGACACAAATTATAATTTTTCAAAGGTAAATCAAAGTATGTATCTTTGTCAATGGCTGATTCTTTTTTTTCTCTTTTAAACCTTTGCAGAGGTCAATAATATCAGTTTTGCATCCAAGTATCGGCTGGTTGCTGATCTTCCATAATTAAACAAATCAAAGCCAATCAATCAGTGAACCCCTAAAGGAGATTATTCTATATTTACAGGAAAACTTGATCCAGTTATTTCCTTCCCAAATTTAAAATGCAATTTATATAAACTAACGTGTGTTAATTGTTGTCAAATATATCAGACCTAAATGCTTCTGATGCTGATAAACACCTGATTTAGCCGTTTTTTTAACCTACCTGTCCTGTTCAGAACCCAATCGAGGGCAAACGTATCAATAACAATAAATCATGCTTTGATCTTAATGGGGACTGTTTAGTAGGTGGCTTTGTGAGCAGCTGTTCACATTAACATTATAGTTTGAGCTAAAAGATTCGATCTTGGTAACTAAATCATTATTATTACAAATTGACACAGATTTAAGCAGGTTGCACTTTACAATTTATTTGAGCGTACAGAATTAAAGGGACTTCTAGTATCAGATCTGATGATTTTAAGGCATAAAATCTTCATTGCTAGCAAACACATGAGACTTTTTGTACAAGTTCTGGTTTTGTGAGCGCCATGCTAAAAAAAAGTGATCATTTGAGACTTATCTGTACAGCTGAGATCTTCTGTGGTTATATAGTTGGTGTTCTGCAACTCTAAGATCTCTCTTTCGCTCTGCACCAATGAT
Organism: Cyprinodon tularosa; assembly: GCF_016077235.1. Classification (NCBI taxonomy): domain Eukaryota; kingdom Metazoa; phylum Chordata; class Actinopteri; order Cyprinodontiformes; family Cyprinodontidae; genus Cyprinodon; species Cyprinodon tularosa. The sequence continues at coordinate 87,857 of NW_024038045.1, read as the reverse complement.
CAGGATGGCTGATGCTGTCCAGCTCCACAGACCAGAGGTAGACTGATCCATTATGTGGCCAATATTTTAGTGCTAATATTAGTGTTATTTTTCTTGAATCGGTCGCATACGCAGCCAATGCATACGTGCATGCATTTCCTGATTTATACGTGCAGTCAACATCCACGCCCTGACATTAAACAGACTTCATAGATTGCTGCTACTTTGACTTATTGGACATTGTTTAGTTTTTTTTGTTTGTTTTTTTATTGCAGTTTGTGTTACATTTATTACTGTATCATATAAATGGAAGAAGAAAATTAACGGCTTAAAAATGTGTCCTAGAAAATCGTCAGCCCAGATCGGTTTGACTGATGCCAAAATAATCAACGTTAGAAATAAGAATTTGGTGGATTTCCACCACAGAGCTCTGCTAATGGGGTTAATCAGTAATGCTGAAGCAAGGATGCATCTATTGCTGCCTGCAAAGCACTCAGAGGTCAGAATTTCAGACATTAGAAGGAAAGAAAACTGTGAGAAAGATATACATGCAGGCTTGAGTTAGAGAGCTATATCTACACATGCAGACATGTCCTATAAATAAGTTTCCTCATCATCACATTCCTGTAACTCCTTCCTCTAAATGCTTTAAATGTTGAGATACTTGTATGAGGTAAAAGTAAAGTGTAAAGGTGGGTGATGGATGTACTGGCGCTGCTGGAAGACCTCCCAAATGGGAATCAGGAAGAAACTCATTTCCAGGGATCACCCAAGATTTCATGGCTCATGATGATTATGGCTCTAGGGCTGATTAGAGCATTACTTTTGGATATATATGTGCAGAAATGGTCTTGGTTGTGAATAACACGACCTGGTGGATCCATGCCATCCCTGTGCATCATAAAATGGCACAGGTGGGGAAATGTGAACACCATCACCTCAGAGTTTATGTCGCTCCAACTTTCCAGTTCTGAATCCTAAAGGCAAATGGGACACAGAATAGAAGCTGCAGGACTTTGGCTCTTGGATTGGAGTGTAAAACATTTTTTTATTTGAAGCTGTTGAACATCTTGCAGCTGTAGCTCTAAGGAGACTCAGCTTCTAGCTGCTGCGCATGAGACAACTTGCTTTTTGATCCATGCATCCTTTTCAGACTGGAAACTGTTAAATGTCTGTATTTCTTTTTGCTAACATATTTTTCTGTAATTTTTGCTAACATATTTTAATGTAATAATCAATTCACACTTCATGCTATCTGTAAAACACTCTGCTAAGTGGAACAGTGGGTAGCACTGCCGCCAGGCAGCGAGAAGACCCAGTTTTGATTCCTCTTTCTGCACGGAGTTTGCAGCATGTTCTCCCTGTGCATGCGTGGGTTCTCTCCGGGTACTCCTGCTTCCTCCTAAAGTCCAAAAACATGACTTTTAGGTTAATTGGCTTCTCTAAATTCTACTTAGGTGTGAGTGTGTGTGAATGGTTGTTTGTCCTGTTTGTCTCTGTGTTCTCCTGCGATGGACTGGCAACCTGTCCAGGGTGTACCCTGCCTCTCGCCCATAGGCAGCTGGATATTGGGACCAGCACCCCTCGCAACCCTGATTCAGATAAGCGTGACAGAAAATGGATGGATGGATTTGTTAATGATTTCTTTATATATATATATATATATATATATATATATATATATATATATATATATATATATATATAATTTTTTTTTTTTTTTATGATATTTTGTTTAAATTTCCGGTTATGAATATGAGATTTAAGCAAAACAGCTTTCGGTCTCTTTCTCCCATAGGAAAGTTGTTTAAGGCATCAGTGTAGGAAGAAGAGGAACAAGTAGATTTAATTAATAATCCCTGAAAACAGTGTAAAAGACCATAAAATAAAAAGTAGGTATTCAAACATAGCCCTGTCTTTGTTTCTGGTTTTCCAGCCACCATATTCTTAGATATGTTCAGTTTATAGATGTTTTCTATAAAGAAATTAGGCATTGATGTTTCTTTATATTTCTGTTCTAAGATACACAATAAAAAAATGTAGCTAGACTATAAAAACAGTTTTCCTAAACTGTATCACAGTCGCCTCTAAAACCTGCTGTAGTTGGTTAAATATCCTGAATGTTACGTTTGATAGTCATAGCTCTTAATTTCAACCAATTTTCTATTATCCCTGTTTTCCATTGGAAGAGCTATTTCTGCACTGAGATGTTGACGTGTATCTGAGGAAAAATAAAAAGGGTTTTGATCAGAGGTAGGTTGATGTGTCTGACATCTTAAGAATGGAATGTTTGTACAAAAAATTGATGAACTGCATTCTTTTCATCGATGAGGAACCTGATGAAGATTTATCAAGGAAGTAAAAATTAAGGACGTATATTTCTTAGTCACAATGTTTTTTGGGCTTTGGAAAGCTTGTTTTCTGGCACTTCAGGAAAGGATGTGATTCGTGTGATGATCTAAGCATGTAGTTGGAACCATTACAAATGCTGAATCCTTTGGCATTACTTAACAATAGGGCTGTTAAATTCATCACAACAGTTTTGATTATTTTTTTCATTTTTATTATTATTTTTTTTTTTTTTTTAACCAGAATTGCAAATGTCATTTTCGTTTGCTTTTCCTCTGCACTAACCAAAAGCAACAAATATTCGATATAAATGTATGTTTGTGGACAAGGTCCTAATAAAACAAGAAATTTACCAAATGTATTTTTGTTTTTATATCTTTATTCAGGATCATATTTTTTTTAGTTTAACATCAGTCCTTGTTGTACACTAATTGCAGAGTGTATCTAGAGAAACAGTTCCATGTATTGAACAGTTTTAATGGTGATAATTTAAGGGTAAAATTCCCAACTTTTAGGGTAATCTCACTAGAGACAGCACACACTCCCCCTTTCAAAACCAAATAATTACCAGAAACAATGAAGCGCCCCCCTGTGGCTGCAGGGTTTCATGGTTTTTGTGGCCTTGAATGCTGTATTGTCCAGAGACCATTGTCACAAGACTTCATTCTTGTGTTAACCAGTGCTAACTTCTGACCGGCATACTTAGAAATGTGTGCTAGCTGCAATTCTCCACCCCTCTGTATGGCAGCAAACCCACTTTAAGGGTGTTACTGTCATCTGACATGCAGGAGTAAGAAACAAGTCTTGCTCTACTTAGATGTTGCCTAACATGGTAACTACCATTTTTAAAATATCAATGCTGCAAATGCAGTTACCCTTCCAGCCCTACCAAACAGCAATTGTTAATGTTTAGTCTTTCTCCTTTTCAGATCCCAAAGACCCGATTGCCATTGAAAGGCTTAACTTGATGAACATGGCCAAACTTAGCATCAAGGGCCTGATCGAGTCGGCGCTGAATCTTGGACGCACGCTTGACTCGGACTACGCACCCCTCCAGCAGTTCTTTGTTGTCATGGAGCACTGTCTTAAACATGGATTAAAAAGTATGTATTATCATTATAATAATGTATAAGAATCAGAATCAGAATCGGGTTTATTGCCATTGTTAGTGAAGGAGTTCACAACTAGGAATTTTTTATGGTACAATCGTGCAACATGAAACGTATAATATGAAATAGGTAAATAAAATGATAAAAATCTCTAAAAACACTGGGGTATAAGGCATGCAAAAAATATACTAATATATACACTTAGGATAAAAATATGGATAAATAAAAAAAAATATATATAAAAAGTAAAATGTACAAGGTAGTGCAAATAGAGCAGTGTGCAATACAGCAGTGTAAATGGCATGTGCAGGTTATGGAGTCTGACATATAGTGTTCATGGGTCTTATGGCAGAGGGGAAGAAGCTGTTTTTATGGCGGGAGGTTCTGGTCTGTATGGACCGTAGCCTCCTCCCTGAGGGGAGAGGTTTAAACAGTGTGTCCAGGGTGAGAAGGGTCGGCTGTGATGCGACTTGCACGCCTCCTGGTCCTGGAGACATTCAGGTCCTGGAGTGATGGCAGCTTACAGCCGATCACCTTCTCAGCGGAGCGCACAATGCGCTGCAGTTGGTATCTGTCCCTGGCGGATACCAACTGCAGCGCATTGTGCGCATTGTGACCCTTTCCCCCTGTCTTTATGATTTGGTAATGTTTTTTGAATTAACCTCATAGAACTTAACATTTAGAGGAATGCCTGAGGTAGTTTTGGTAAATGTTTAATCAGAATATTCTAGTCGGGTCGCCTTTTATTGACCTGTAGTGACTACCTGAAATAAAGAGGTTTAAAAAAAAAAGGATTACAGCCTTGTTCACTGAAGCTGGTTTGGTTCCCTTCAATAATAATTTAAAAAAGGAGGGTATAGATTGCAGAAAGGAACTGCAGTCATTTTCTAAGTGATCATAACTATTCCCTTTAATAATCAGGTAAGAAGACCTTCTTGGGACAGAACAAGTCGTTCTGGGGGCCGTTGGAGCTGGTGGAGAAGCTGACCCCTGAGGCTGGAGAGATTACTGCCAGTGTGAAAGACCTGCCCGGGTTAAGGTGGGTCCTTAGAGATGGTTCCATTAGGACACTGGTGTTTCCTGTTAAATGTAGGCTTGAAATCCACTCCTATCTGTGTGTTTTACACCAGAACTCCTTTAGGAAGAGGACGAGCCTGGTTACGTCTGGCTTTGATGCAGAAGAAGCTCTCAGACTACATGAAGACCATCATTAACAGGAAGGACCTGCTCGGGTATGTTTGTACTGAGCCCACCAGGGGATACAGTTACAGGGATTTAATTATTGTTTATTCAGCCAGAAGAGCCAGAATTTCCTCTAATTGTTTAAGTGTTCTTGATCATTTGTTCTTCAGGCTTTTTGAAAAACTTTTTGTTTTTCTCCTTATAAGCCCTGCTGAGGAATTTTTATTTATTTTTTTAACAATACTTGTACCTTTTGCCTACATGTTCCTTATTATGTCCTCATCTGCTTAATTTAGAGCACACGCAAGTTTTTTTGTAGATGCTGTTTGAGTATTTTTGCCTACTGGCCTAAAACACGAATGTAAAACCCTTTATGATATGAAAGTGCTGTTTTCTCTCCTGCAGTGAGTTTTACGAGCCCAATGCTCTGATGATGGAGGAGGAGGGCGCCGTCATCGCAGGGCTGCTTGTTGGGCTGAACGTCATCGACGCCAATCTATGCATGAAGGGGGAGGACTTAGACTCGCAGGTCGATTTGCTCTCACTTCCACTTTACCTTATGGCTGCTTAAACGCAAGAGAGATTTACTTACATTTTTTTTTCCATTTCTGAGTGAAGGAGATTTTTGTTTTTTTTTATGGAGCTTCTAAAACAGAAAAGTTTTATACTCATCATCCTAACTGTAGTTTAGACCCTACAGCTGCTGATGATCTCATCATCTGGTGTAACTTTTCATATCTGACGCCTAATTGACGTAAGACGACTGAAAGAGATTTAAACCTTCTAAAGAAGTTTATTACTACAGTGAAGTGAAACCTCTACAAGCACAAACATCCTGCTATGTTGGGTCACTGCTGGCTGCTTAAATTCTCATTAACTTTCACATATCCTTTTTTCTCCCTGTAGGTTTGGTTTTCTGTTGTTAGTTTGATGCTGTTAGTGTTACCCCTGCACACTAATGTCAGCCTTTGGTTTCTGTTAAAATGCATTTCAAGGCTGGTTTAATTCCGCTTTTTAAGGAGTCAGGAATACTTTCCATAATCTCCAGATTGAAATATAAAAACCTTTATTCCCTCGGCCAACTGGCTTTTAAACTCTGCTGGCCTACACACTTATAATAATAATATAATAATAGCTCCAGAAAAAGCATTTTTAATGATTCTTTTTATTATTATTTAGAAATTAAGCCACTTTAGACTGAGACGAGCATGAAAACCAGGGGTGAGATGGTCTAATTAGATTGTTTTAAAGACGATTTAAAATGTAACATTTAAAATCTATAAAAGCTGTAACTTTTCATAGGAACCAATAATGTTTAGGTGAATATTTAGCTACCAACATAACGACCCGTCTTCAAAGAGACGAGATACTTGTAAGGATTAGTTGACTGTTATTTTTTTCCACTTCTGGATCTAAACTGTACCTTTGGCTTCACATGTGCAGGTCGGCGTCATAGACTTTTCAATGTACCTAAAAGATGGAGGACACAGCAGCAAGAGTGCAGAGGGGTGAGTGAATCAGTCTAATGGCTCTCCTTGTGCAATAACCTTTAATAAAATACTCGATTCTATCTCTGTTGATGTTATATTGTCATTTTCTGGTGGATTGATGATACAAATTTGGATTCCAATGCATTTTAAAACACAGGAAAGGGTTGCAAGCGTTTCATTTTGTGTTTGTTTTATTGATATGTGTACGACACTTTGATCTTTAAAAATCTTCTTTATAAATAATCTTTTAATCTTCAATTTAAGTTTTAAAAACTATTAAAAAATTAACCAAGTATTTAACCTGTTCTTGCTGTCTTAAAGGGATAGTGCAGAATTTTTGATGCTAGTTATGATCCAGCCATATCTGAATAGTTTTGCATCTTTACATCAGTTAAAAAGTTTCTCTGGATTATTTGTTTGGTTTACTATTAACTCCTTTATTCTGCTCTTTCCCAGTGACGGTCAGATCACTGCAATCCTCGATCAGAAGAATTATGTGGAGGAACTAAACAGACACTTGAGGTTAGTCTGGATGATCTCTTTCTCTCCCTCTCCTCCTAATCAAGCTCTGTGACTCATAAATTTCTCTGTTTTTGTTTGTTTGTCTGCAGCGCGTCAGTAAATAACCTCCAGGCCAAAGTGGATGCCCTTGAAAAATCCAACACGAAGCTGACAGAGGAGGTGAGTTCTGGTTCCTCAGTGAAAAAAAAACAAAACAGATGCTCTTTTTTTTTTCTACAGAGATGTCCCTTTTATTTATTTTCACAGCTCGCAGTGGCAAACAACAGGATCATCACTTTACAAGAAGATGTGGAGAGGGTTAAAGAAGAGAGCTCATATCAGCTGGAGTCCAGGAAGGTGAACAAAGCTTTGTCTCATAAATCTGGTGATGCCCCAGGAGCACTGGGTTGGATTTTACACAAACTTTTAAAACTCTTTCATGAAACCATTTAAACAACAAACTTATGCTTTGTCTTTAGTCTAAGGACATCAGACCAGCACTTCCTTTGAATCAGGTTCAGTTAATTAAAGATCAGATGAGAGCCAAGCAGCCATGCTGTAACCCTGATGAGATATATTTACACATATATATATATATTATGTTTAAATTTTTTTGGCTACACTTAATGGTCGATTTACATGATAAAGTTTAGAGAAATTAGTCTGTTTCGTTAGTCAGCCTGATTCCCTTTAACTAAAACTTACTTTTTGACGCTGTCCTATCATTGTTAGATTTTTATAGAGTGGACAGTAAATTGTTTTCCCTCACATTTATAGACTTTTTGCCCTCTATTGTTTCTGGATGTTGATATCTATGACCTGGTTGACCTTTTTGGGGCCAGTTGCTCCACTTTTAATGGGAAATTTTTTAGTGTACAAAAAAAAAAGAAAGTCAGACATTTAAAGCGGCTCATCCTGCAGACTGAATCATTTTTCCGTAAAAATTCAAAAAATATCCACTGGGTCCACTGGATTTTTTTTGAATTTTTACGGAATGACTGTGACCTGGATGACTGAGAACCTTCATCAGCATACTGAATAATTTTAGCTTTTATATCAAAAACTGCAAAGAACATTTGATTTTATCTTTCTATTTGTTCAATGAAGGCTCATACTTTTCGTAATAGTAATTAACAAGTAACTAAGGTGCAATATTACAACTAGATAAAGACTCTTTAAGGTGTTTTTTCGGCTTTAATGAAGCAGCTCTGATCCTCATGAACTTGCTTCTATAGTCAGAGTCCTGTATAAAATGTAAATCTATGACTAGAAAAATATGAATGAAACATATTTATGTTTTCTTATTTATTAACTCTACATAAAAAAAAAATGGATTCAGAAATGTCCAGATACAGCAACGAGGCAATCCTTCTTACTTTACAGCTGTTTATCTGTGAGCACAGCGCGCACTAGATGTGAGCATGAGGCAATGATCTTTTCTGTCTTGTTATTATTAACGGCTGTCTGTACACTTTGTGATTACGGGTTGGGTTGCACTTTATTTACAGGTCTGTAAGGTCCCGTCCAGGTTTTAATTGGGGATAATTGTGAGTAAGGGGCCGGGTCTCGGTTCTGAACTCTACGGGTGCAGGTGGATACAGTTTTTATAAAAATCAGACCTGTGCAGGACTCCACCTCCAGTAACCAACTCTCCTTTAGTTTTTTTCGCTCCGTTTGCTTCTCAGATTCCAGATTTATGAATTCACGTGTACAAAACCAGAAAACCTGGATTTATAGAGTTATCACTAACTTTGTAGCACCACCAAGTGAAGTCTTTGTTTTTTAATTAAATAAGACCTTTAAAGAAACCCTGGCTGCCTGAAGCCTCTGAAGATTATTATTTATTCCATTAAAACATGTTTTGTCTTTAAAAGCTTGTATAGGATCGTTTTGCAACATTTCCAAGTAATAAAAAGGCCTTTTTTTATCTGAATTTATTTTTATTTTGATTCTGAAATAGTTATCAACAGCGGACGGAGTGCTGGGTGAAACCCGGAAGCAGCTCAAAGAGGAAACTCAGCTTCGACTGGTGCGTTTCTTTTTCTCCCCCAGAAATTTTATATATATATATATATATATATATATGTGTATATATATATATATATATATGTATATATATATATATATATATATATATATATATATATATATACATATATATATATATATATACACACATATATATATATATATATATATGTATATATATATATATGTATATATATATATGTATATATATATATGTATATATATATATATATATATATATATATATATATATATGTATATATATATATGTATATATATATGTATATATATATATGTATATATATATGTATATATATATATATGTATATATATATATGTATATATATATATATGTATATATATATATGTATATATGTATATATATATGTATATATGTATATATATATATGTATATATGTATATATATATGTATATATGTAAATATATATGTATATATGTATATATATATGTATATATGTATATATATATGTATATATGTATATATATATGTATATATGTATATATATATGTATATATGTATATATATATGTATATATATATGTATATATATATATATATATGTATATATATATATGTATATGTGTATGTGTGTGTGTGTATGTGTGTGTATATGTGTATATAATTTTTTTTTTATTTTTTTTTCAACTTGTACTTTCTGTTGGCACTAGAATGCTAAAAATTGTATTTAAAAGCTCATAAATTGGTAAAGGTCTGTGCAAGTTAAGTCAAAGCGGATCCTTATGCAGGACGTGGAGCGAGAGCTGGAGGTGCAGATCGGGATGAAGCAGGAGATGGAGCTGTCCATGAAGATGCTGGAGAAGGACATCTGTGAGAAGCAGGACGCTCTGGTGGAGCTCCGACAGCAGCTGGAAGACCTTCGTGCCATTAACCAACAGCTCAGCCACAAGTCACAGGTTGTGCTGCCAACCGGCCAAATATTATAAAAACCTGCAGCTCAAATCTGAACACCATTTTATCTTTATCTGATCAATGGAAGTCCAATCTATGTTTCAATAATGTCCATTATTGTTTATTTTCACATACAAAAGCATAATTTCGTGACCACTGCTAAAGTGAAAAATACTTATTTCTCACCAAGGCATCTGTTGGTGGATAGGAAATATAAGATAGCAGTTTATATTTGAGCTGTTGAGGTTTAAAAAAACAGTAGTCATGGTTGTCATGCTAGATTGTTTAGTTCGAGCCAAATGAAAAGCTTTGCCTTTAGAAAATCAGTCCTAAAATGACAGAGTTATCAGAGAAGGAGCTGATCTGACTGTGGGTTCTTCCTCAGAGTGCAGACGCCAGCTCAAAACAGAAGAGTGAAGCCATCACTCGGCTGGAGGAGAAAATCAACCAGATGTCTGGAACCATAAAGCAGCTGGAGAACAGGTGAGGAGAATTTGGACATTTACAGCAGGATGTGTTTCTCCTCAGTCATTTACCTACTCAAGCCTCTCGCTTCTTTCTCTCTCCATCTCCATCGTGTTGATTTTACTTCTTTTTCTTTTTTTTAAACCCATTTCTTGCTGCTTTTATTTCCTCGCTCAGCGATAAAGGTTTGGTGAAGCAGGCCAGATCCCTGAGCGCCACGGCAGGAAAGATCCTGCAGCAGCAGCAGTAGCTCAACTCTCCCTGAAACATGCGTGCAAACATGCAGCCCTGCCTAATATAGACATAACCAAACTAGGATGTTACCTTTTTCTGTACGACGTTTGTTTGTTGTTGACGATTTAAACCCCCCCCCATCTTTCCTGCAGTGGTTCTCCAGCTTTCATTGTGGACTGAACCGACCCTCTTAGCTCCCGTCACAGTCGAGTTCTCCAGCAGACGCGTTCGCAGCGTCTGACTTCATCAAAGCTCCACGTTAATCCCCGTTCGATCCATAACCTAAATCCAGTAAAAGACATAAGCTCTAAAAGGTCGGAAGGATCGGATATTTGGGAGGTAGCAGACTTGTTGTAATTTTATCCAAAGAGTTCTGCTGCCTCAGAGGCTTTTCTGGAGTCGTTTTTAAGAACCTGAGGGAGAATGAGGTTAAGTTTTGTTATCCAACAGGTTTGCTGTGATTCCATGAGCTGCATGCAAGGGTCAAAGTTCAGCGCAGGAGCAAGACAACATTAGGAGAAAGGGCAACATGAATTAATTTTGAACTGTGTGTGAACATAACATTGCTGTAAACTGTAGTAATCATTAGGGGAAATAAAACGGTGAACAAAACGCAGCCTGCTTCATCCTCCTTTATTTTTCAGACTTTTATTTCTCTATTTCATGTCAGTCTCTTGTCATTTTTAGCTTTAGTTTGCATCTCCTCCTCATTTTTTTTTGTTTCGCCGTGAGTTTGTTTTAACCCCGATCACCCCACATTCAGATGCAAACAGACCGAGAGGGAGCGGGATCTGGCTCTAGAAGCCAACCGGCTCTTCAAGCAGGACTTTGGAGACAAAATTGAGAGTCTGCAGGTGGAGTTGGAGCAGCTGCTGAAACAAAGGTAAGTATCAAAGTGTTGCAGTTGTTTCTGTTCTGCAAATATCTATGGAGGAGCTCATTAAAATCTCAGACTCAGCCTAGTATTGATTTATGAGAGAAACGACTAAAAACGTCAAGACATGTGAATCCAACTTTTGTTTTTAAAACGTATTCTAACCTTTTGTAATAATTCCCTTTCTGTAGAGAGGAAAAGAAAATGTTAAAAAGAATTATTGAGTCCCTAATTAGAATGATATTTGTTAATATGGGTTAAGCTTCTTACAGTGTACTGGTCTAAACATGCACATCCACATCAGGAGAATTGTTTAACAAGAAAACTTCAGTTTTTATTATATAGTGCTAATTCACAACACATCATCTCAAGAAACTTTACAGTTCATTGCGTCGACTCAACAACTCCAATGCAGTCCCTCACAATAAGGATGCTTGTAGCGACAGTGGAGAGGAAAAACTCACTTTAAACAGGAATGAATCTCCAGCAGAACCAGGCAAATCTTAAGTCTCAACTACAGCTGGGTGTACACTGTGTGATTTTCGGGGCGATTTTTCAGTCATGTGAGAATCTTTCGATCGACTTTCAGCCTGATTGGGAGTCGTGTAGTGTACAGAGGGATACGAGGACGATCAGCCTCTTACAACCACCAGCCGATCAGGAATCTTGAGCTCAGGACCGTCGTGGATGAATCGCTCAGGGCGCAAACAAGGTTTATAATTCTTCTGTAAACACAGCAGCGTGGCAGGGATGCACTGAGTGAAAAACAGTTCTGTCTGTAAAATTGACAGACCGTAGTAGCCACGTTTGCTCAGCCATGTCTTTTTTCCAAATATGTTGTTGCCTTTTCTTTTTAGAGCTTTTAGCACTAAATTGCACAAATTGCCACTAGTGAGCTTAATATCCCCCTTCTATTTGTTTGACTTCCGGATAGACGAATCAGAGCAGCTTCATCTCACTGCGGAGCTGAGTCCGACTTGGTTTTTAGTTGTGCAGTGTGAGCTGGTAAATCGCATCAGAGCGTTGTGCTGCACATACATCGTGAGCCTTGAGCTCACACTCTACGACTAAATCCTGCGGTTTAGTCATACAGTGTGAGCAGCAGCTGTGTGCAACGATTGAAAAAATCGCAGTGTACGCCCGGCTTTAAGGTTTAAACTGAGCTGAGCTGCGTCCTTCAAGCTATGCAAACTAAATTTATAGATGGACTCAAATAGTCTTGAAATTCTACATTATTATGAAAAGTAAACGTGAAACAAATCTTTTTTGCTTTAAGCTAGGTCGTGTTTTTCTGTTTCAGATCTTCTCTTGAGATGGAGCTGAGGAGAGAACGAGAGCTAAATCGGGAACTTCATCTCAGCGCCAGAGCTTCTGCTTCTGCTCCAAGGAAGACCAAACATCCAGAGAGTCCTTCAAAGGTGGGTGAAAGAATAAAGACCCTAAGCAGGCGGTGTCTGAGATCCCAACTTTGTTTTTAGACGCTGTGTTTTTCCCCCAAACAGATTCTTTCAGAATCTATACCGACCAATAGGGAGACGGAGCAATCACAGAGTGAACAGGAGGAGAAAACCAGCCTGGGCTCCAGTTTGTAAGTCCACATGTTTACAAACGTATATAAATATAAAATAACCTTTTTTATTGTCTCTTTTTTTTAAGGTCATTGTCACATACAGAAGACGAGCAGGTGAGGTTGTTATAAAATCTCCAGAGGCGTAGTTATTTTTTCTAACAGGATATCTTCAAAGAAAACATTTCTGATTTAAATGCAGGAAGTGACACGTCCAGAGAACACTCAGCCCAACACTGAGCCGTACGTCTGTATCCTGTGTAAAGAGGATGACTCCCTCCTGAGGACAAAGGTACAAACTGTAGTGAATGATCAGAATTAAACAGAAGAATGTATAAAAAAAAAAAATAAAAGTAGTCGCTGCAAAAATAATAATCTAAGTAATTTTTTCTTAAATTAAATGCTTTTTTTTCTTAAATTGAGCAGGTAAGTCAGGCATTTTGCCAATGGAATAAGATGATTTACATTTAAAATATGAAAAAAAGAAATGGTCTAATTTCAACCGTACAATATCTAATTACTGTATCTTATAATAACCTCTTACACCCTAAGGGGGTATAAATAAATTTCTGCCTGACAAAAACACACAAAAGTAAATAACTTATAGCCTCACAGCTATTAGATTTAAGAAGAAACTTTTGGTACGTCTGTAAAGGTAAGATGTCATAGAATGGTTTTCTGGTGTCAGCACCATTGTAGCTTTGACCCTGCCTGAACTATTAGGGACAAAATACAAAATATTTTGCATTTTTTGAACCTCGCCAAAATTTTCTTTGAAATAAACATTGCAAAACACTACCAAAATATTATTTATAGCACGAAAAAGTAGTACAGACTTTTAAATCTAAATGTTGTGTAGAAATATACCAAATGTGGACTCAATCAGATGAATCATATTTATTTTAGAATGGTATTAGTGAGAAATTTCTTAGGCGGAGGGGCCATTTTGGCACATTTATCCATTAATGTCACCAAACTTTGCCAAATGTGTTTTTTACATCAATACTGGGGGTTTGTTAAAATTACGAGGTCACGTAGCAGCTGGACCCACCGGTGGGTCTGTAGGGTTCTAGGGGTTAAGGCTAAACTTGCTTATTCCATTGGTAGATCACCTTATTTACCTACTCAAATTATGGATAAATACACTGTAAAAAAATGTTTTTGGTAATTTTAAGATCAGTTTTGCAGTGACTGGAAATGAGAAGAAATCATCAAGATCTGCAAGAATTTCTTTATTCTTTTCTAAATGTTCCCATTTTTTTTCCTGCTTTCTCTCTTAGACACAATGCAGGAACTGCTTGAACGTGTTCTGTGAGAGCTGCGTCTGCCACGAGCTGCCGCTGCCTTCCTCCATCCTCCCAGAGAAGGTCTGCACCTCCTGCTACCCGCGGTTACTGCAGCAGTACGCATCCACCCCAACATGAGCAGCCGCGCATTCATCGGGAGGCATTCAAACCGGCACTGCAGGAAGCACTTTTTCACTTCATGGCCAGAAACGTTATGAAGGATCCTTTAAGCTCCTTGGGGGATGTTTTTTAAGACGTTCAAATATCTGTTAGCGAGAGCCTCACATATGCAGGTTTTTATCACCGTTAAACAGAACTGATGCCATATCCTCTTTTGGTGGCTTTATTCTAAACTTAAACATTCGGCACTTTCATAGCCGATAAAGGCTGGACTTGAAATAAAGTCAACATTTAAATCTCATTAATTTAATTACTTTCTACTTTATATTAAACTGGGTTACTGCAGCCTATTTCAACACCTATTTAACTGTTTAATGACTAAAATGGAAAAACTGGAAATTTAAGCTTGTTTTCTGAGTTTTCGCTCTGCTTGTTATCTGTATAATGTTGAAAAGACTGCTGGTTCCTTTGAGTTCAAACACATTTGGCCCAAAACAATCTCTTAAAACCTGAAATAGTTATCCTGTCTGTATTTTGCTGATAGAAAAGTGCATTTACCGCAGATTTCAGTAGTGAAAACTATAATTCTAAGGAAAATACTATAACTTTATTCATAGAAATGATATCAGCTATATAAAGGTGTTCCTATAGTATTTGTCAGTATTAAATAATTTCCTAAAGCTTTGAAATGTTTGATATTTTTAGGGTTAACCCCTGACTGTAGCTTAGCATAAAGCTAATCTGCTATAGCTGCTGGTTGATTTCAAGTTAACTTCCTTGTGAGCTAAATCACCAAACCAACTTTTCTTTTCTTCTTTTTTAATTAGTCAATCCACCTGAGATGCTCTTGTCCAAGAACTTAACTAAACAAGTTAATAAATTGTAAGAAATAGTCCTAATTGATATTCTAATATGGGACCCAAATTGGGAAAACATGGATTATTAAAATGGACCTATGTGCATAGTGTTTAGGTTTAATGTCTGACAATGCTGGGTAGAAAATTTAGTTTTAACCAATCATCCTAGTATGAAGTCAAAACCCAAAAGAGACTCAAGGGGAACCCATACAAGCTTTTATGAGCCCGGGTCCAGGCAGTGCATGTAAAACCTGAGGAAAAAACTAAATATTAATTTTCTGACTGGGACTATGTCGGCAAATGCAAACAAAAATTGTTTATTGGAGAAACCTGTTTGGCTAATGAATAAATACAATGTAGAGGGCATTAACTGATGCTTTTGACTTACAATATCCTGGTTTAGATTCATCTTTAGTGTTTGAGAAGTTAAGAGAGAAATGAAATTCTCCCTTTTAACTTCATTTTTTATTTTATCCTGAACAGGATTCAGTTCTGGCGCCTAAAAACAACCAGCGTTGCATTTTTACATCCAAATTAAAACAAGCTTCTACAGTCGGTCCAAACCAAAGTTTACTGACAACCAACGAATAAATCATATAAACTAAACAAACATTTTACAGACTTTAATAAATGAACAGGTGGAGCGATCTAAAAAGCCACCATAGATTTAGTTTTCCTGTCAGCTTTGAGTTTCTGAAGTGGAATTGTTTACATTCATGCTGTTGTCTGTTTTGCACAAGCTGTTAGAGGCATTAATAAAACTAGAAATCATCATAAAGTCCCATTTGCTGCTGGTGTGGAGTCTGGATTATTCAAAGAAACATGCAGACATTCCTGGCTTTGTCCTGGATGTAAAAAGCTTTGCTCACTGTTCATTAGATCGATTCAAAAGATAGCAAACATTTGATTTATTGTGTTATTGCAAATAAAAATGTGAGATGGAACTGCTGTAAAGAAACAATAAACTGGTATTCAATTATGGCTGTACTGTTATTTTTCATTGAATGAGCCAAACCAATCAGCCAATCCTGTCCCTTTCTATTTCAATTCACATTAAGTCCTTTTAAACTTCCAGAAACGGCTAAATATATTTATTTTTCCGGCCAAAGCTAAAATATTTAATGTAAAATATTTGAACCTTAACATGAAAACCGCCAAAAAAACCAAAGGCACAGAGATTCCCAACACAATAAAATGTTTAATTAAGATGCTCATGATTTTTGGACACCAGGAATGTTTGTTTCATATTTTATTGTTTAAAGAATAAATATGAGCATCTTGATTCTCAGAGTTTGTATGTTGACGTCCACCTAAAAAACACAAAAACGTGTGTTAAGTCTGTTATTTTAGCCAGAGGTTGGTTAATTTACATTTTCTACCGTTCCCAAAGGAGGGAAAACATTTAGGCCTTATTATTACTACAGTTATGAGTTTTAAATTCACCCAATGGGCTGCAGCATTTAGTCCTGCATTAAGCGGTCTACAAAAATATTTAAAAGATTAAAATTTACAACTAAAACACTGGAGGATGTCCTCTTTGGATCGCATTTTCTCACCGTCAGTCAGAGTCTGGTATGGAGTTCAGGAACAACTCGATGTATCTTTGTCCTGAAAATAAAAATAAAAGTATAAATGATTCTGGCACCAACAGAGTTCTTAGTGATCAATAAATCCTGAATTTTTTTTTTTTGTTCAAATCCCATAAACGAAAAATGATCCATAGTTAAAATTGGGTGATAAAAAAATCCATGATTGTTTATCATTGATTTTTGATGACATGGTTGATTTCTAAACTCTTAACACCGTTTTGATGCTTGGCTGCAACACTAACATCAAAAGACTAAAGCTTGTGGGACTTAGCCACGATTACAGATAAATCCTTAGAATTTGTTTTCAGGATATTTACATAAAGTGATCATTTTAATTTAAAAACATGCTTTTAATCAGGAATCTATTATCGAGTGTTTCTGTTGCATTAAATAAATGCTGAGTTAAGGGGCACATAGTTTCAATGAAAAAAAAATTAGGTTTTGTTGTTAAAAGTCACAACATAAATTAACCCTTGTTTATGCAAACTGCAGGATTAGTTCTGTGGTTTCCAAAGGGCTTAACCTGTTTTTCCTTTGAATAAACAGTTTCAACTAAAATTAGGTTCCTCAATGGCAGGGGTTGGCAACCCATGGCTCTTTAATGCACACCTGGAGATTTTTCAAAAATGTATGAAAATGAACAGAAAATAGATTTCTGTTTGTTGAATATGGTGTGCAGGAGGCCAAACAAACATTAGGTGTCCAATACTGTTAAGAAAAAAATTGTATAATAAAAAAAAAAAATGAAAACATTTCTGTGAATGAAGATTTGTGTCATAGCCTGCAGCCAGGTTCCAGGCAGGTGCTTTTGTAAACAAACCAGCAGATGTGTCTCAGGCCATGGATATCCAGGGAAAAAAGCAAGATAGCTGATGAGAACGGAGGATTCAAAGAAGAACGGACCGAATCATTTCCTTTTATTACCAAAGCGGAAGGATTGCCTGCATTTTTGCTTTGTAATGAGAGTTTGTCAAAAAATAAAAAGTAACATGGAAAGGCATTTCCATGAAAGGCGTGCTAAATATGCGGCCGACCACCAAGAAGGGAGTGAGAGGAAAAATTGCAATTGCTAAACTTCTGAATAAATTCCAGAAAAGATAGATTTAAGCAGAGGATTGCGTCTCTAAACTCCACTACTGCTGCTAGTTTAGTTGCACACATGTCCAACAGGTAGCGCTCTGATGCAGGGAGGTGAACTTTCATTTTTTTCCCCAAATCTTCAAAATAAAAATAACACCATAAATCTGATTTCTTTATCATGTTTCTATAATTTCATCAATGCAACAAAACTAATGGAATTTAAAGTTAAGGCATCAAATATCGTACAGCACAACAGTAAAATTATCAGTCGATTTTCAGTCGATGACCTAAAGATAAGTGCCACAAACTGACGAACCCCGAAAAATATATTTAATTATTTCACTCTATATTTATGTACAAATATAAAGGGAAATATTTATAAAAATGTATTCATCATTTTTAAAATGTGTTTTCAATTATTCAAAGATTTTGTTATTTATATTTTAATGGTATATTTGCCGTGATATTGGGGCCCTCCATATACTTCAGGGATCACACCACAGTTGGAAAAAATCACCTTGTGACCACCACTTAGAGAAACTCACAGTAAAGTCTCTCCTGACCTGCTGTGAGCACGATTCACAGCCAGACATCACCTTCTAACAGCGTTCCTCACCTATCTTCATTCCTCCTGGTCAAACGCCTTTTGATTTGCTGATTTTCACTGATTTTCTGGATAAATCCGGTAAAATATCTTCCTTTTAGTTGAGTCCAGGACCACTTCTGAAGCCAACCCTTTAAGTTTCACCTTCCTCACAGACATCATGCCCTTTCCTCCGATCACCCTGAAGGGCGTTCATTGTCAGGTCACTGCGGAGCTGACGTGGTTTTAGACGTAGTGTGAGCAGGTAGATCGCATCAGAGCGTCGGGTCGCAGTGTGAGAACATACATCGTGAGCTGTGAACTCAAACTATACCACGAAACCGCAGGGTTTGCTGTAGCTGCGTGCAATGATTGAAAAAAAGAAAACGTGTATGCCGTCCAGAACGTAGCAGCAGACACTGAGCCCTTGTCTGCCACCAGGAGGCGCAGCCATTTTACCTGTAAGCATAAAACTTCCTAATGACCATCTCTGAAATTTATTTAGGAACAGTACTTCTTAGGGCTGCAACTAATTGCAACGATTCTTTTGCAAATAAATTAATCTCTTGATTACTTTTTTAATCAATCAATAATCAGATAGCCAAAGGTTCCTTTTTACAAATCAAACCAGGGGAAACACATTTTTCCACTTGAGGAGTTCTGGATAGAACATATTGACAGAATGTTTTTTTTTTTTTTTTATCTTAAATGCAAAATATTTATTTAAATTTCTTTTAAACTCTTGGTATAATTACTGCTCCAAGTGGGTCGCTCTGTCAGCTGAAAGCATGTTAACGATTAATCAATTGCTAAATTAGTTGAAGATCATTTCAATAACTGATTAATCCGATTGTTTCAGCCCCAGTACTCTAAGGAGAATCTGCGTAATTTTTGATTAATTTAACAGTTCTTATGTAATTTGTTTATTGTAAACAGCGCTTTTCTTTCTAGTTTTCACTTTAAGGTCTCTGATAAGGTTCCTACCCATGTTCATACGATCCTTGGACATGGCGTCCACTGCGTCCCTGTGGCAGTGGAAGAAGACGTCGGCCTCTCCGCTCGGCCTCCCGTCAGGTCCAAACTCCACCAGGATCTTGGACACGGCGAGAGGAGAAAAGAACTGTAGGAGGACAAAAGGACACGCTGTGGCTCTGATGTCTCCAACACTTCATGTCACATTGAAATGGTTGATTTTTGCAGCACCTTCGCGATGTCTTCTCCAGAAACCTGGAAGGGAAGTCCTCTCATGTGGATGTAATGCGTTGCCACATCTGAGATCTGATGGGAAACTGATGCACCACAAATAAAGACCGATTAGATCCAAGCATAGATCTATAAAACTAAGTCCTGCTATTCTCCTCACCCGCTCTATGGTTCATCTGGGAGTCAGTAACTGATCTCCTGCTCGCCGGCTGGGATAGATCCGGCTTCATTGTCGTCCTCCTCCTCCTCTGGGCGGTCTGGATGTCGTCCATGCTGCTGGGGAACACCTCTATATATCTGCACAAGAACAAAGAGATATAATATCAAATCTCCAAAATATTTCCATCATTATCTTAACATTTACATCTTTCTCTTATTTTTTCCTAAAGATCTGGTCTAGACTGGGAACTTTCCCTAACAAAGTTTTAGAAGCAGAGTAAAAAGTGCAGGTTTTGGTTCCGCCAGACTAGAACGTGTTTACAGTGTTTTTTTTTTTTTTACATGGCTTTCAAACTGTAAACATGACTTCTTCTGACCTTTTTTTCCTGCAAATGTTTCATAAATGATAACAGCTGTGCCATCCTCTCTCCATGTTCAGGAGAATGGAGCTCCACCAGATGCTCAATGTGTGGAAATGATCAAACTATGGTAACTTTTCAGACAAAGAGAAATGTCAACCTTTTGAGAAGACACCAAAAAAAAAATATTTTAATGTATGGAAAATAAAAGATAAGAAGTTTGCAGTCTAAAGACAAAAACACTAAAAAAGTTAATTCTTGTATTTTTTTTTATTATTTCTATGCAAATTGCTCAAATTCTCATCTTTATACCAAAATCGTTCCTCAGCCAGTATGGAGGCCTCGAGTCACCCGTCTCTGCTGGGCTAAAACATACATTTTCTACTGACAATAATAACATCTGACTAAAAATGATGAACCCAGGGGAGTATCTTGTGTTTTTAAATCAGCACTGATGTATTTATTTTAGTGGTTTGGACCAGACCTGACCTGCAGTGACTTACCTGTGACCTATGAGCTCTCTGTCTTTCTGCAGAGCTTTACTGGCTTCTTCCTGAGAGGAAAACTGCACATATGCTTGACCAGAGTTTCTCCCCCTGTTGTTGCTGAGGATGGTGATCCCGTTTTCAGCTATATTCAAACCTGAGTCAAGGAAACAAGAAAACAAGCTGCGGCCATCACAAACATGCAAAGCTTTAAGGAAAAATACAAAATAAAAAAGGAAACTACATGATGGAGAGATTATTATCACTTTATTCTTTAAAGTATGCATATTTTAATATATCAAACTTGTTTAAACTTAAATACTCCTTTTTTAAATATTTTTTTTATGTCTATTGGATTCTTTTTTTCTTTTTTTTTTTAATCTTTAATGATGAAATGAAAAGCGAGTCTACCTGAGAAGAAGTGAGCGATGTCGTCCTCTGTGCAGGAGTAAGGCAGCCCTCTGAGCAGCACCACGCCGTCCTCTGCTCCGGCCTCGCCGGCTTTCTTCAGGATCACCTCGGCGTCGCCGTTTGTCACTTCATACACTGAGGAACCAACAGAACATCACAGTATTTACTCAAACAAAATGCTGCCTGGAGGTGTTTTTAATAAAGAGGGTCAGCAAGAGAAGAATTATTTGATTTCATTTTCTCTGCACTAGCATCCAATAAAACCGTCACTGCTCTGGAAATACAGCCAAACCCAGCTGCTTTTTCTGAGCAGAGAAACACTTCCATTAATAAACAAGCGTTCAAATGACAAAAACACCCCAGAGTTGTTGTTTTTTTTTTTTTATCTTTCTGGAGACCCTTTTATGTTTTTCTTGGAAATCTTAGCTGTCGTTTTTTTTTAGCTAAAAACCAGCAAATCATCAGAAGCATTTAAATCAAAAATCTCCAATATCTTTATTTTTATAGTTCATTTTAAAAAAGCACTGAACTGATTTAGTAAGATGAAATTTGCCTAAAATCATATGCCTTTTTAGATGAAGTGGTGCTGCATGCCCAACTGGAGTGAAATTAGGTTTAAAAACCAACAATCACCAAGGTATCAATCCTTTTAACAAAAAAAAAATAACAATAATCTTGAGTGTATATGAAGAGTTTTAGTAAATGATGAAGAGTTAATGATGACAAAGATTCAAACATGAAGCTATAGTCATTCACTTTAAAACTTTTCCCTCGTTCAATCTAACTGAGAACTTGCAAAACTCAAGAAAATTTAGAAAAACAAGAACAGAGGTATTATTAACTCTATTTTCTTGTGTTAGATTCACAGGACTTCATTCTAAAAAGGTTAGAAGGAGAGGCAGGTGGTTCTTAGAGCCCGTCCCAGTTCCCACAGCTGTTATTAACTGCAGATCCTGTATTGAACTGTCAGTGATGATGCTCCCCATCCCAGAACAGGACCAAAAGATTGAAATTGAAAAAAATATAAAAGGTATAAAAAGAAAACAAGTGTTTAGATTTTTCAGTTTCCATTTTCTTTTCTTTCAGGTAAACTTAACCCCAATTTATCTCCAATTTAGCAAATCTGAAGCCTCCCTGAAGCAGGAGAATGTTTTATGATCTGATGGAACAAAAGGGCAGATATTGGCAGTTGTTTTAATAGCACCTCTCCATACTATGAACAGTGAAGTTAAGCATGACAAAGGCAGCATCATGCTTAGGGAGGGGAATCGAAAAAGGGGTTCCTGTTCAGCACTGGTTCCGTGTGTTCCAATTCCATGGCACCGATTGGCAGCTCGCTTAACGATTCTCTTAACGATTCCAGGCAGCACCAGAGCCTAGCGCTGGGCAGCACGACTTACGTTACGCACACGGCATTCAGTAAGCAAGTACGACGTGACCAGACGTAAGTTTAGAAAAGCAAAACAAAAGCGGTCAAAGTGATCAACAGATTGGCTTCATTTTAAGGAAGAGAAAGATGGCAACAAGGCGCATTGCAATCATTGCAAAGTGGCAATTACATCCGCGAGAGGAAATACATCCAACATGCAGAAACACCTGCGCACACAACATGGCATACATTTTTCTGAATGTGGGGGCTGTCTGGATGATAATGACCCCATCTAAGATCCAACTTCATGAAACATTTATCGCATTAGAAGAAAGACTCCAACCTGCATCAAACTGAAAAGTGGTTCTGATCTTTTTTACAAAGCATAGTTGGAAATTATTATCATGAACACTGGAAACAAATCAAAATCAAAATAAGTAATTTTTCTTTTCATTTGTGCAATTGTTCTTGAAGTGAGGAGATAAGTAAGACACTTTGCCAATGGAACAAGACAATTTACATTTAAAATAAAAAAAAATAACTATTACATTTTCTTATTTTAAGTGCACATTATCTAATTATCTTATCTTATAAGTAAAAATACTCGTTCCATTGGGAAATCATCTCATTTATCTACTCAAGTTAAGGATAAATGCACTTAATTTAAGACATGTTGACTTATTTCTAGATTGTTTTTTGCAATACAGTGCTGACGACAAACAGACAGAGCTATAATAAAACCAAAAGGTGTTTTCACCAAGTGTTACTTTAATGCTGCATGCACTGAGAATGTATTGTAATGAAACTTGCCAGTACAGATTCTTAACCATCCCAGTAATGGCATTTAACCCTGTTGTAGTTTACACTTTTATAAGTGCAGAATTTTATGCTTTGTTTTTTGTTCAGGTCACATTTATAAGCATTACAAAAACACACTGCTGCTTTTAAAGACCTAATAATGGAATTCCAACAAAGGACCAACCTAAAGAGAAATAAATGCAGACTTGCTTTCTGGTTTGTTTTTCCTTGATTTAACAGAAAAACAGATTAAGTTTGTTTTTGTTACCACAGCTGACGGTTAGAGGAACCCACCTTCAACATAACGTGGACCGAGGTACTGTCTGTGTTTCTCCAGAGCCTTGGTCACATCCTCTTCGTGCTCCATCTCGATGAAGGCGCGTCCAGACGGCCTTCCCAGCCTGTCCAAAGTCAGGTGGATCCCCTTCTCTCCGTCGCGGATTCTACAATCTGCAGCACAGTTCATTTCTGTCACTCCACCTTTTATAACATAAAGTGTCAGGACTAAATATTTTTACAGATTTCTTCTGTTCCAAGGTCTTGTGATCATCAACCGGACGTAATCTCACACAAATTTAACCTAAGTTAATAGAAAATATGATCACGATAAGCCTAATAAGGAACCGGACAGCGGTCCGCTACTCCATCACCTCTGCTTTAGAAAATATTTGAGTTTCAACACCTGTTTAAGCTCAGATCAAAGCACCTATATCAAGTATGAGTTTGGGGTTTGTATTAGAACTCTTTTAAACATCCATTCTAGCATTTTATGGCCATTTAGGTGGACATGCTAGTGCCTTCTTAATCAGAATGTAAGTCTGTATTAGCTGATGTCTAACAATGTTTACAGGGTTTTTCAGGAAGACATCCAAGTTCCAAAGCAGCCCCAACTATCACACTAACACCACCCTGTCTGTGTGTCAGTATTAAGTTCTGATTCTGAAAAGCTTTATTAGCTTAAAACCGAATCTAATGACGCAAAAATCTTCCAAAGAAGTTGGACTTCTGTCACATCAGTCTAAAACAAAACATCCTTCTAAAAAAAGTCTTTATGGTCACCTTTTTTCTTTCCAAACAGATCTGAGATAAGCTTTTATGCTCTTATTGATCGGCAGTGGTTCTGACCTTAGAACTCTCCCACAGGAGCATTCTCCACCCTGTTTCTTGTTATTCTATGGTAAAATCTGACCTTAATTAGAAAAATTGAGGCCTGAAGTGCAATAGAGCTTATTCTGTCCTCTTTGTTGGCCTCTTAAATGAGTTAATTTTGTAATATAGAGTGATTTTGGTCAGTCAGTTGAACTGAGCTGTTTCTCTTTGAAATCTAGCCTTCTTCATGTTGTCAAACAGGTTCTTTTACTTTTTCCTTATCTTATATTTCTGGTATAAATAGCCGCTGGCAGTTACTAACGCAGAAAACAAAAGGAAAAGAATGTTAAAAGCTCAATAAAATGGTGTGATTACTTTTTCACACTGACTGGGGTTGTTTAGAAAGATTATTTGCCTTTTAACATCAAAAAAAGAATCATGTGAAATCAGTATTTTGTATTTAACTAATTGCAGCATAAATATGCCACATTTTTTCAAGACTAACTGGTTCATGCTTTAGATGTATTTAATTTATAACATGAGAAACAAAGGCTAAAGATTAAAGAGACAGCTACAAGCATCGTTAGAGCAGAAAATGAGCTGATCACAGCAATATTTACCCAAAAAATCCTCATCTCATCCTCAAACAAACTGTGCAGCACTTTTATTAATGCAGGATGTGCAAACTTTCCACAAGCTGTCGGGCCCTGGGTCCTAACGTAGCTGCTCACCTGAGAAGAACTGCAGTAGATCCTGCACGGTGCAGGACCAGGGAAGGCCCTTCACCTGCACGATGTACACCTCCTTGGTTGGTGACTGGGAATCGGCCTGATAGTCTGGCAGAGGAGGGTATTCCTCTTCGCATGGTGACCCTGCCTAGAAGACAAAAAGTTGATTTTTCAGGCCCCCAAAAAAACTAGGTAGTATTACTGAAGGTAAGATAATCAAGCAATTTTTATAGAAATAAAACTTGAAACCATCCATCTTTGAAGCCTTTCAGTTAGAAATATTAATCTAAATTTAAGAATAAAATTGTCATAAAAATAAGTCAAAAGCAGAAGAGTTAAGATTTCTAAGATGATCAGAAGGGATAAACAGGTTTTATAAAGATATTTAAATGGCTTTATGCAGCGAGTAGTGGGGTAGAAGTCAGGTAATTAACAGGCTACCACAGTAAATCATAAATCATCTATATTTTAGCTTTGAAAGGTGGGAGCAGACAGATCAGGGCTCAGATATGACAAAATGGGATCAGTTTCTGCAGCAGATAATTTAGTCTTTTAGAAAACTTGATTCAGTTTCTTATTCTTGAACTCACAAACATTTCCCTTTATGGTCAGCTTTCCAGCAGAGGGTTTTTGTGTTTTTTTATTCCCAAAACCTGACTATTCTTCCTCACGTCGTTCACTGAGGGTAGGTACCCCCAGAGCATGATGCTGCCACTGCCGTGTTTCACTGCATGTGCAGAATGATTTGGAACACTGGCAGAAGACGATGTTTAGTTTATATATCAGACAGTAACACATTCTCACACCCATATTAATTTAGCCACGATAAAACGAATAAACACAAGCTATTGTTGTGAAATTATTAAGGGTTTTTGTATTCCTAGTCTGACTTATATCTTTGTGCAATGAGAACATTTTGATCCTTTCTAGGCTCTTTGAAAACGATGGTTTTAGTTGACATGCAAATTAGAAAAATCGTGTCAGGACAGCTGAACTTTACTTTAAGTTTGTGTGATTTTGATCATAAAAATGGAATCAAGCCCGAAAAAGAAAGTTCCCTGGGATAAGCTATGCTGCTGTGGCAAAATAATATTTTAAAAGGGGGAAATGTACAGGGGCGGAGCTAGATGGGGGGCCTTGGCCACCCTTAGCCAATCATTGGCCACCCCTACCATTTTTTCCCCTCTAATAGAGACGGTGGCAGCAGTAATACTCTGAAGTGGAATATTCAAAACATTTGAATTTTTCATATATTAATTTTTTTTAACCTATATTCATAATTACTTGACAACAAAATCACTGTGGTTAATTATACACATCAATTTACTAACATTAAAGATGATAAGTAGATAATTCATGCTCTTTTCAGAACTAGATTTTGTGTTTTATGGGGTTAAGAGAGAATGTGTCTTTGCTCATCTAGGAGTCTTCAGTGAAATCATAACTATTTTAATAAAAACGTATTAAATGATACATTTATTTAGATATTAGTAGATGCACGTATCAGTTTTATGCAGAATGACTATTGATACAAGTAGGTAAGTAGTGAAAATGGAAAAGATGTTAGCCCCAGAACTCAACCCTTTATTTAGAAAGCACGGATGTTTAAATATATGTGTCTATTTGTTAGCAAAAGCTGTAGGAAAGTATAGTTTGTCTTATCTTAGGCTTGACCCTCAGGTTCTGGCGCGTAACCGCTTTCGGCCACCACTGTTAATTGCTTGGCCACCCTTATAGAAATTTTCTGGCTACGCCTCTGGAAATGGAAGCTGTGTTAATAAACTGGTGGAGCTGCAATCCTGGGTCTAACCTTGGTGCAGAACCGGTGATGAACGCTTGTCCAGGCGGGTTGGAGCGGACAGAGAGTCCGCAGACAGACTGCGGGTCTCCCAGAAGTCCAGGCTCGCTGCTGAATGGAGCTCCAGCTGAACTCAGGCACCACGCTGCTTCTGCTTTTCAACTGTCTGAGTGCGACACACCGCTGCAGCAGAGACAGCAGAGGTCTGCAGTTAGAGGACATTCTGCGTTTTAAGACGTAGCTCAAAAGATCTCAGTCTAAAGCAAAACTCCAGTCTGTCCTTAATCAGTTGGATAAGTTCGGCTAGCTGATAGCTTTACGTGACTGTTAGCCGAAAGTCACGTGGGTCACTGACTGTCAAGGACGCATACACGCGGTTAATCCCAGTACATCCCCTCTGATGGTTAAACCAGTGAACCTGCGATCTGCTTCCGGTTTAGTTTTCAAAATAAAGCTCCACCGAACCCCGTGATAAGACACTTTAATGCGGATATATTATAATATACGAACTTTTTTAGTCATGTTCCGGAAATAATAACTTAAATTCAGTTAATATTATTTCAGGATTTAAAGTCATAAATAGCTGGCAGGTGGACTTTGTTTTGCCCTGAACTGAAAACTTTTTTTAAGATCGCAAAGATAAGTGAAAACAGAGAAAATAATGAAAAACAGATAGATAGATAGATAGATAGATAGATAGATAGATAGATAGATAGATAGATAGATAGATAGATAGATAGATAGATAGATAGATAGATAGATAGATAGATAGATAGGAGAACACAAGCAATTGCAGATATTTGTTCTGAAAAAAGAAAATATATATACAGTGGTCTCAAAAGTACACAGATTTGTTATTTAAGCCTGTATTTGTTTCTCTTTGACTCTTTGTTTCTCTTTAGGTTGGTAATTTGTTGGAATGCCATTATTGGGTCAGCATGTTTTTGTAATGCAAATAAATGTGACCTAAACAGAAAACAAAGCAAAAGCACATACACACATACATTTATTCTATCCATCTTCACTTTTATTTTTATGTGAGTACAAAAAACCTCATTGAACCTAACTGTACTACATAAAATATATGTTTAGTAGGTATATGAGTAAAAATGCTCTCCAATGCTAAAATCACCACAAAAAAAAATTGTATGAGAATTTTACTTTAATCTTAGGTTAAAGGAAATGCTGTGACAAAAGTCTAACTTTACAGCTCATATCTTCTACTGCTTTGTGTTTGTTTTCGTTTTATGTTTTTTTTTTTATATAATATCCCCATCTAGCGGTTTGGAGGTGTTAAAAGAAAAAAGAAAAACAGTGTCAAATGACTGTTTTCTTCTTTTAATGATAAACCCATATCAGTATAGCTTCTTTTTTTTCTATTTTTAACAAACAGCAATATAATACAGAAATGTTTTCTTACTCTAATATGCCTCAATTTAAACCACCGTGAATCCCTTTCAGCTGCTTTTGGTGTCTGTACAGTGGCATTCAGTGGTGTACATTTGACGCCAGCAGCATTTAGAGCACTGATGTGATTAAAAAAAGAAACAGCTCTCTGTTGTTGTTTTTTTTTTAAGTGGCCCATTTAGCAGCAATTGATTCAACCAGAAGAGCTAATCTGCACAGTGTTTCCTTCCTGTTGTTAAGGTACTGTCACAGAATCTGGTGACATTTCAGCATTAACAGCTGATATGAAATGTATAAACACCAGTAGGGAAATGTCAGATTTTAGTCATAGAAGTAAAAACATATGTTGTTTTAGAATTTGCTTCATCATATCCTGTTAAAAAAATGAAATAAAATGAAAACATGACTGAAAAAAACATGATGGAAAAATAATCACCGATTCAATCCACAGATTTAGGTCAGGGATCATAGCAGGCCACCTCAGAATAGACCAAGGTTTTCCTCTTAGCCACTCTTGGGTGTTTCTCGTTCTGTTTTGGGTCATTGTTCTGTTACAAGACCAATGACCTGCTACTGAGACCAAGCTTTCAGAAACTAAGTACACATTTCTCTCTAAAATCACTTGAGATTTCATTGAAACCTGCAGAGATTCAAGACACCTTTTGCAGATGAAGCAAAGCAGGTGCAGAACATTCCCCTCCATATTTCACACCAGAGTCAGTGTTCTTTTCTTCTGCTTCATTTTTTCACCTATGATTATTGAGCTAATGTGCTTTGGCAAAAGAAAAGTTCAATTTTTTTTCTCATCTGTCTATAGGAACATTTCCCAAAAGCTTTTTGGCTTGACAGCATATAATTTGACAAATTCCTGTCTGTTTAGTTTTTTTTCTAATTTATTTTTAATAATAATGTCCGCTAAGGTTAAAAAAATGACAGATGGCGCAATCTGACACTGATGTTCCTTGAGCTTGATGTACACCTTTAATCCCTATAAAAGTTTTTCTGGGTTCCTTTGTTACCATTCATTTTATGCATCTTTTTGATTTGCCCTCTATCTTCCTCCTGCTGCCACATCCAGGGACGTAAGCTACAGTCGCCTGGATCTAAAACTTCTGAATGATATGTGTAACGGTATTTTCACACCGAACGAGAGTTTCGCAGCTGTAGCAAAGGATTCCAATGTTATCTCTATGTAGAGTGCAGATCTGGAGCAAAGCAAAGCAGAGCGAATCAAATGTGGCTAATTTAGGGAGGCTACCTTTACCTAAAACCTCTCAGGAGGATTTATTGTTTTCAAGCATGGTCGAAATGCAATATCCGACTTTAATGTTATCTTTTTCATAGAGCTTTTAATTATTACTTTTGTCCGATTCAAGTTATTTTTCTGACAATTGTGGGTTTGTCTTTCATGAAACGAGGGATGCCAACAATTTCATCGAGTGTATGTGGATGCTCCAATTCATGTTTACTTTTGTCATCTTGTCGGCTACAAATAACATATGATCTCATTTTACCTCCCTTCTAACAAATGCAGTGCCATGCAGGCAGTTCTACACACTTTTATACTTTTGCCTTTTTATGTGATAGATGATCATGAAGTGGTTTATTTTTCTTTCTACTCTCTATAACTGAAAGATCATTAAAAAAAATTTATACAAAAGGTACACTTGCTTTCATCCTTCTGGGTCAGTATGTTATAGGATCACCTTTTTGGTGACATTTTTGTGGCTCTATTGTCCTTTATTTTATTTCAGGAAGACAGGAATTAGGATGGAAAGAGATGGGGAAAATATAAAATGCTGTTTGTTGGCACAAAGTCAGATCCAGAGTGGAGAGAAGGTCTGTGGGATTCTACAGCACCTCTTCAAGCCTGACCCTGGAGACCCAAGACATCCTGCCTTATTCCAGTGCCAAAAAAAAAAAAACTCAGCCAGCCATCCTCAGTGACTATAGACTTGTTACCCTGAAATCCCACATCATGAAGGTTTTACAGAGACTTCTGTTGGTCCACTTTTACCAAGAAAACAACCCACTATCAGGACCCCCTGGAGTTTACTCATTGTCGTGGAGTTGGAGTTGAAGATGCCATCATACACCTGCTTCAACAAACCCACTGTTATTGAGAAAATGCAGACAGCACTGTGAGGATGCTGTGCTTTGATTTCTCCAGAACCTTTAACAGGATTCAGGCTGACTTAATTTTAAAGAAAATAAATTCTTTTTAAGAAAATTAACAATTGCCTGGATCAAACAGACCAGTTGTCATCAGCACAGAGTTCCACATATGACGGGGTCCTCAGTGCTACAAACCGTCCTTCTAGTTTTAGATGTGTCAGTTGATTCAAATGATTGCATCACCTCCTCAGCAGCCATCAAATGCTGAAAAAAAATGCTAATCACCTTTTCATTCAAGTCAGGTGTGTGGAGAGAAACACTGACAATATTTAGGTGTCCTGTGGTCTGCAGAAATAGTCGGATGACTCTGCAGTCATTGGGTGGATCAAAGATGGGGGGTGAAAAGCTTGTGTGGAAACAATCCTCTGATGATGAATAAAAAAAAAAATAAGGGAGAGGACTTTAGATTTAATGAGAAAAAGGAACAAGTTGAATCCAATTAACTTTAATAGAAGAAATTAATGTGGTAGACAAGTATAAATACTTTGGTGTTCACCTGGACAACAAACTAAAGATGCAACTTATGAAGCCGTCTACAAGAAAGCACAGAGCAGACTGTACTTCCTAAGGAAGCTTAGGTCCTTAGGGATTTGCAGCAAGACTCTTCAGATCTTCTATACGTCTGTTGTGGAGAGTATGATCTCTTCTGCCATTATCTGTTGGGGTGACAGCATCAGTGCAAATGACTGAAAGAAGTTCAACAAGCTGATAAAGGAGGCCGACTCTGCTCCAGGAACTCCTCCAGAACCTCTGGCTAGAATTTCCCAAAGTAAAGAACAATAATAAAACATAAGCATCGTCCTAGGAAGACACACTACAACAACAGAGTGTCTTCAGTCAGAGGTTTCAAGACTGATTGCTACAGAAGATCCTTCGTGCCTATCAACATTTACC
Organism: Cyprinodon tularosa; assembly: GCF_016077235.1. Lineage (NCBI taxonomy): Eukaryota > Metazoa > Chordata > Actinopteri > Cyprinodontiformes > Cyprinodontidae > Cyprinodon > Cyprinodon tularosa. The sequence goes on along the minus strand of NW_024038045.1, from coordinate 56,759 downwards.
ACAACTGGTTGGATAAAATTATTTAATAGTTACGACAGAATTTAATTTCCCTCAGGGATCAATACAATCTTAAAAACTTTTGTTCTAGGTCTCTGGCCTTTTACAGAATCAAACTGGTGTTCTCCCAGGATTGTCCTGTGTTTTACTCCTATCAACACTGACCAGCTTCTCTTTTCCATGCTAAACATGATGCAGAAATCCCCATGTTTCTCCCTGGGGTTCATGAATATTGTTTTCCACATAGCTTTTTGCATGTAAGCCAAGCAGTTTATTATTGGCTTGTCTGAGCACCTTCTTCCACGTATTTGTTGTGGCCTCTACATCAACAGTTGTGATGGTTGCACCATGATTAAATGATTTTCAGACAATGGCTCATAGCTTTATAACTCAACTTAACCTAAACATACACTATATTGCCAAAAGTATTTGCTCACCTGCCTTGACTCACATATGAGCTTAAGTGACATCCCGTTCCTAATCCATAGGGTTCAATATGACGTCGGTCCACCCTTTGCAGCTAGAACAGCTTCAACTCTTCTGGGAAGGCTGTCCACAAGGTTTAGGAGTGTGTTTATGGGAATTTTTGACCATTCTTCCAGAAGCGCATTTGTGAGGTCGCACACTGATGTTGGACGAGAAGGCCTGGCTCTCAGTCTCCGCTCTAATTCATCCCAAAGGTGTTCTATTGGGTTGAGGTCAGGACTCTGTGCAGGCCAGTCAAGTTCATCCACACCAGACTCTGTCATCCATGTCTTTATGGACCTTGCTTTGTGCACTGGTGCACAGTCATGTTGGAAGAGGAAGGGGCCAGCTCCAAACTGTTCCCACAAAGTTGGGAGCATGGAATTGTCCAAAATGTCTTGGTATGCTGAAGCATTCAGAGTTCCTTTCACTGGAACTAAGGGGCCAAGCCCAGCTCCTGAAAAACAACCTCACACCATAATCCCCCCTCCACCAAACTTTACACTTGGCACAATGCAGTCAGACAAGTACCGTTCTCCTGGCAACCGCCAAACCCAGACCCGTCCATCAGATTGCCAGATGGAGAAGCGCGATTCGTCACTCCAGAGAACGCGTCTCCACTGCTCTAGAGTCCAGTGGCGGCGTGCTTTACACCACCGCATCCGACGCTTTGCATTGCACTTGGTGATGTATGGCTTGGATGCAGCTGCTCGACCATGGAAACCCATTCCATGAAGCTCTCTGCGCACTGTTCTTGAGCTAATCTGAAGGCCACATGAAGTTTGGAGGTCTGTAGTGATTGACTCTGCAGAAAGTTGGCGACCTCTTCGCACTATGCGCGTCAGCATCCGCTGACCCCGCTCCGTCAGTTTACGTGGCCTACCTCTTCGTGGCTGAGTTGCTGTCGTTCCCAAACACTTCCATTTTCTTATAATACAGCTGACAGTTGACTGTGGAATATTTAGGAGCGAGGAAATTTCACGACTGGATTTGTTGCACAGGTGGCATCCTATCACAGTTCCACGCTGGAATTCACTGAGCTCCTGAGAGCGACCCATTCTTTCACAAATGTTTGTAAAAACAGTCTGCATGCCTAGGTGCTTGAATTTATACACCTGTGGCCATGGAAGTGATTGGAACACCTGATTCCAATAATTTGGATGGGTGAGCAAATACTTTTGGCAATATAGTGTATCTGAATATAAGAATGTATGAGACACTTTTCTGTTGTTTTAAGTGTGTAAACGGACAACAAAAAATAGCTGCTGCAGCTCATTCAAGACACCTCTACCAGAATCCTGCCCTACTTTGAGAAAAAGCAGTGTAGGAAATTATTTAAATAAATCTAGATGGTCATAAAGATATGATGTAAAGCAGTAATAATACATGTAGGAGAACACTATAGATGGACTAGCTTCACTGGACTGGTTTTCCTGGCGCCAGACCCAGCTTTAGCCTAAACAGGAAGTATGATCCATCCATCTTACAGCAGGTCAGTGCGCGGGGCACAAGTGCAGCATGACGGTATTTTATAGGAAGTGCTTGCTCAATATCCTAACCTCGCATTACACACCCTGTTGACACAATTCTAGGCGTACTGTTTCAGTTCGTTTTTGTAGTCTGCGAAACTCAACATTCAACCTTCATAAACACCACTGTTCAGTAGCCATTGGCTATTAAAAATGGGGGGAAAAAAGGTGTGTCCTGATATTTTGTTTCTGTTCAAAATACATAACCTAACCTCTTAAACATTTCACATTTCCTCCAAAAATATACACATGTACTTGACTAGTGTCTGTTGACATAGTGTGTTTGTATTTGATATATGATAAAATGAAGGGGAACGTATTACCCGGATCTAATACACAGTAGGAATTATTTAACATACAAGAGTACTGAATTCACTATTTTATAGATTTGTCATACATTTAACATTTCTGCACATTTGCACAGTTGCTAAGTCTTTATCAAAGTCCACTTTATCAAAGGTTTTCACAAGCAGAGTTTTAAAATATACACAGAATATTACCTTCAGGTGGAAATAAATTGAAAAAATAAATAAACTGAACTTTATGGATCTCACAGTGGAGAAATTAACTGTGCAGGGCCCGGGGAGCAGTGTGGGGTTAAGGATCTTGCTCAGGGACCCAGAGTGGAGGCTGTGGGAGTGGGTTTCGAACTCTTGTAATAATTTCATGGATTTATTTTTGTTGTTTTTGTAAATTTCAGGCATGTTTTTTATGCTAGTTTATTGCTCTATAGTGAAGTTTCAATCGCAAACTTTTTATAGCTTCATATTTTTGTATTGTGTCTGCAATCTTCTCTTTAAATTCTTTGGGATCACTAAATTATGTCACCAGAAGAACTAAAGGTGTTCTGGGAAGAGGCTTCGCTGCATCCACTGCAGATCCAGAAGATTCTGCAAGAGCTTTTTTCCCGCTGCCATCATACTGATACATCGCTGAACTGTTATAATACTTTTAAAAAGGACAACTTAATGTTCTACTGCATTTTGCACCATATTTATTTTGCACTGCACTTCCATATTAAAGTCCTTTTGCACCATTATTTTTTTTAAACTGGGTTCCTTTTCTCCTACATTTTTTTACATTTTGATTACTGCTGCACTTAATATACATTACCACTTACAATGGTAAGATTTATTTCACTGTTGTAAGCTGTAGGCACTGTAATAAAGTTTGTCTAAATCTAAAGTCAAATCTATTCAAGTTGTACATTTTGCAACCTGTTTAGCTCTGAGAATTCTAATTTCAAATTTTACACTCAAAATATCCTATTAATTATTAAAAACAGTAATGCATTAAAATACAAGTGAAATCCAGAGACCTATTTGATAATATCACAAAGATTAATTTTTGAGCATTTTTTTATACGCCCAATAATTTTTAAGTTTAAAGTTGTAAAAAAATGAATGGTAACACTACATGAAGTTATAAGTAAACATTGTGAAGACAAGAATCCGAAATCTGCAGATAAGAGCTTCTAATATCAGAGACCTTCGTGGAGAATAATATACATACTGTGAAAAGTTTAGTGCAGGCTTTTGTAACATATGGTTTCTATCATGACTGTGTAGTAAAAAAAAACAAAAATAAGTAGGTAGATGATAGGTTAAATTAAAATAGCCACACGAAGATATTTTCAGGGCCAGTAGAGGCCCTGTGTGTAGCATACACTTTACAGGTGTTTTTTTGCATCAAGTCTAAAATCTTCAAAGTATGAAGATCAAAAGGTAAATACTTTCCTAAAGAAAAAGTAGAACACTGAACTATTATATAATACTGAACTAATACTTTATTCCTTGACTAGTTTGGTGTTGCATATCAAGTTTGCGTCCAAAGGGTGCTCATATGCTAAAATCATTTGTTACAAAAGTATATTTTACTGTAACATTTCAAACTTATGTACATAAGGAATGGCTAACTTTATTGTTGATAAATCTTTCATAATTTTTTTTATCATTCTGTCTTTAATCCTAAAGTGATTCAAATTTAAACCTCCTTTTTTCTTTCTAAAAGAAACCTTAAAACCAAAAAAAATAGATAAAATATTTCTTTATTTCTCTTTTTTTCACGATGTGCAAAGCTCTCACATTTATTGTTAAAGAATAGTACACCCAAAACATGATTAGCCTTCATTTTCTACTCACCCCCATGCTGAACAACACTCTGGAGTACTTTTTTGATATCTCAAAGGCATCTGGAGATCTGGGAGGCTTCTTGCTGTCTGCTGACATTCAAATAATGGAGGTCCATAGCGCCCGAGGCAGAAAGGTCCATAAAAGTCCACAAAAAACGTGTCAATATACTGCTCGTCCAATGTATTCCAAGTGTCCTGAGTGGGTAGCGTCCATAATTTACTCGAAACGAAGTAATTTAGAATGTTTTTAGAGCATAAACAGTAGTGTATAGGATTTCCTAAAAGCGCGTTCACGAGTCTACGGAAACCGCGGCAGACCAAACCAGACGAAAGTGCGCATTCAGCGTCTGCTCTGCCGATAATGCAAGCGTAGAAGAAGAAATGTGCTGTTTACCTGTGCAAAGAAAGAAACAACGAAAGAAAAATGTCTGAGGACTTCAGTGTTGAGGAAGAGCATGAGTTCTTTGCCGAGCTGAATGCGCACTTTCGTCTGGTTTGGTCTGCCGCGGTTTCCGTAGGTGAAGGCGCTTTTAGGAAATCCTATACACTACTGTTTATGCTCTAAAAACATTCTAAATGACTTTGTTTCGAGTAAATTATGGACGCTACCCACTCAGGACACTTGGAATACATTGGACGACCAGTATGGAGGAATATTGACACGTTTTTTGTGGACTTTTATGGACCTTTCTGCCTCGGGCACCGTAGACCTCCATTATTTGAATTAGGCTTGTCACGATCCGATCCACGTATCGGATCGGGACGCCGATATTGGCAAAAAAATGCGTATCGGCAAAGCATGTAAAATGCCGATCCAGACTGCCGATCCAGTTTTTTTTTTTTTATCCGGTCCGTATTTTCCAGTTTCGCTGATTGAAACGATCCATTCCACTATTTTGCGCCAGTGTTTCCCTGTTTTGCATTTTTATTAAAACTTACAGTAATACTTGCACCTTTAACTGTTTACGGTTTTACTGTTCACTGTGCAATTTCAGATTGCTATTCATAATTTTGTCCAGTTTGTGTTTATCTCTTAATAAACAGGTAAGTTTGTTGTTACCAAGCATTGTGTTTTATTCAATCTCACCTAATTTAGCTGGCTAGATGTTATCAAGAGTACTAAAACCCTTTTCAACATGAGTCTTACAACTAAGGCTAAATACTTTAACTTAAACTTAAATACATGCTCGGATAGGCTGGTATCGGCCAGTATCGGTATCGGATCGGAAGTCCAAAAACAATATCGGTATCGGATCGGAAGTGCAAAAACCTGGATCGGGACATCACTAATTTGAATGTCAGCAGACAGCAAGAAGCCTCCCAGATCTCCAGATGCATTTGAGATATCAAAAAAGTACTCCAGGGTGTTGTTCAGCATGGGGGTGAGTAGAAAATGAAGGCTAATCATGTTTTGGGTGTACTATTTCTTTAATAACAATGACGTCACAAGATTAAGCTCTTAATTAGCTCCAAAGGCTTGTAAAGTGTGGAAAAATTTATTTTTGCTGTTTCTGTTATTTTATATTCATTGCAAAAAAACAAAAAAACAGTTAACATATATGTCTAGGAGTTGTCTGTTTTTAGAAAAGAGAAAAATTTCTATTTGAATTTGATGATTTTATTTTTAATGATAATCAGATATGCATTAATGTTTTATTATTGGTGTCTCCTAGAACAACTCAGAATGTAATATTAGTAAATGCTGAACTTAAGATTGCAGAACTGGAGAGCTCCATCAGTGACAGACTGCTGCACCCTAAATGCACCAGGGAGCGCTATCACAGATCCTTCCTCTCAGCAGCTGTTAGACTTTATAACCACCACTGTTCCCAACAACCTCAATAAATTGTTAGATTCATGCTGATTTTGAAGTTAGCATATCTCTAATGTTGCTGCTATTTTCAAATATCAATTACTGTAAAAATGTCCATAGCTGTATATTGGTTATTTATTCTCCAGGTGCACAGTATTTATTTGTTTTGCACCAACACTGTGTTGCACCGATACCGATACCAGTATCGGACAGGGCCCTGATCCAGCACTGGTATCGTATCAGCGAGTATCAACAAATAGGGCACTAATACCATTTTGAGAGCCAAAAGTTTATTCAACTATTGTCACCCATTCCAGGTAGGGAATAAAAGGTTCTACTGGATTCACTTTGTGTTAGTCTTTTTTCCTGCTTCACAAAGGTAGGCAGCAGCTTGACAAAGCCATGAAGGCAATTATTTCACATCCAAGTATTGTGCAGTTGTTCATATACGCACACACACACATCAATTTCAAACAGTATGGTATCGGCCGATACTGCACAGCCAGGTATCGGGACAAAAAAATGGCATCAGCGAAACACTAGTATTTCTATTGTTAAAACACTTTACAGTACAGTTTATAAAAAAAGAAAAAAGTCAGAATTCTGGGATTAAAGTCAAAGTTCTGAGACTAAAGTCAGAATTCTGAGATTAAAGTCAGAATTATGAGATTAGAATGAGAGTTGTGAGATTAACGCCAGAATTCTGAGAAAAACATCAGAATTCTGAGATTAAAGTTGGAATTCTGAGATTAAAGTCAGAGATCTGAGATCAAATTCAGAGTTCTGAAATTAAAGTCAGAGTTCTGAGATTACATTCAGAGTTCTGAGATTAAAGTCAGAATTCAGAGATTAAAGCCAGGGTTCTAAAATTAAAGTCAGAGTTCTGAGATTAAAGTCAGAAATTCTGACTTTTTCCCCATATTATTGTATTTAAAAATCAATCAACTTTTTTTTTTTTTATCAGTGGCCCTAATCCTCTTCCGTGCATTTCTGTGATCGTTTTTCTATAATCTTCTTGCTGCTGTAACACCAGATTCCCCTCCTGTAGGACAATAAAATGAGTTTCTATTCAAATAATAATTATAATTTGTGATTTGTGTTTACTAAAAAATTATGTATGGGGGACCAAGACATCATATTAAATGAAACGTGTTCTTCTCAGCATGGAGGAGGGAAAAAAAAGGAAAAGTTGGTCACATGACCTGCTGTGTTATTTCCTGCAGCAGCCTCTCCTCTCCTTCTCTCCTCTCCTCGGCTGGTCGCTCCTGCCTCCCCGCCTGCCTCAGCTCAGCAGCGGTGTGGTCGCTTCGATCGAGCGCTAACAGAAAAGGAGAAAAAAACCCACTTGGTATCGAAAGGCCTCCCACCTCTTTCCAAACCCTTCTACAGTCACTGCGGATACAGGAACAGAAAAAACAACACAAACACAGAGCAGCTTTACGTCGACTTTAATTCGCTCTTGTTTTATCCGAACGCTTCGGTAGAAAAGCCAATCCTCATAATGGCGACAGCTGCGGTGTCTGCCCCTGCTGGCTGCGGCCCCAGCCCCGGCCCAGGAACCGAGCTGGTCCGCGGACAGGCCTTCGACGTCGGGCCTCGGTACAGCAACCTCTCCTACATCGGGGAAGGAGCCTACGGCATGGTGTGGTGAGTTTTACTTTTAAAGTTTCCATTTAACCATCGAACCGGTTCTTTTTTTCTTTCCTTTTTTTCTATTTGGAAAAAAAAATCTGTTCAATACAACTTGTCATGCACTAGCTAGCAGGCAGCGCTCGAGCCGTTTGTTTAGCCAAACAGATTAAATCACAGTTTTTTAACCTCCAGAGAGTCTCACACTTTACCCAGGAAGGTTTAGCCTCAAGAAAGTAGATTTACTGATTTTAATCCACAAACTTTTGACATTCACTTAAAGTGAATACCTGTAAGATTTATATTAGACATGTCACTCTGTGCAGGATCGAGCTCTTTATGTTTGGACTAGTTTAGAAACTATAATGTGTTGCTAAGTTTTGATATGCAGATTTAATTCGCATTCAGTCAAGTTGAACATGTTCCCACTCATGCTACCTGTGCAGGTTTAGATGTTGCATAATGTGCCTGAAAAATGTGTTGTGGGAGGATCTCAAGGGGATTTTCTAGTACAAGCAAAGTTTCCACAAGGGTTAAAATACTTCAAAACCTGCAAAAGCCATAGCAGTTATGGGGAATGTTCTACACACACTGCTCTATAAACCACTTTTTTATTTTATTGTATGAAGGTATGAGGGGGTAGGTTTAAAAAAAAAAAAAAAAAAAAAAGCAACTTAGAAGCATTATACTGACTGTCAAAGTGCTCATTATGTGGAGACACAAATGCTGAAACATGGTGACATTTATTAAGGGAGAACAATCAGAGAGAACAGCCCAGCTTTTTTTATTTATTTTTTTATTTTTTTAAAGCACTGTAATCCCACCACAAAGATGAGCATGTGCATTTTTCTGTGTATGTGCTGAATCACTAAACTATAGGCTCAAACAAAGCATGTGTTTAAGTCAAAAAAGAGAGAAAAGGGAAATATTGCATAGGATTTTTGTACACGGTTGAATAGTAAGCAAATAGTTGCATTGATTAAGATTTGAGCTGTGAATAAAACCTGCAATGATGTCAATTTGAATTAAATGATTTGGATTTCATTTACTTAATTTAGAAAACACCAGGAACATCTAACGGCTCCTTTTCATACATTTCACTCGGACAATTATGAGAATCCTATTCTTATTTTTTTTAAATCTTCATTCAAAATAAATAAGGAAATAAATGGAAGAATTCTTATTAAGGGGTGAAATATTAGCATGCTTGTGTATCTTGGTTCAGGCACCATTAAATTAAAGCTCTGGGGTTTTCTTTGGTGTTTAATTTACATAGTAGTGGTGTACCAATATATTTTTTTTAATTTAAGCTCTCATTATGAAATCATTTGTAAATCTAAAATGTTTAAAAACTCAGTCATCTGTTGTGGTCTTTCCAGTTGGTATGTGTGCAAAAAAAAAAAAAAAAGTTTCGTGCTGACTGTTCCTATCCAAAGGAAAAAGGATAAAAGAAATATTGGGAATACCAATATAAAATTATTTATTTTGGTTCTTAACTATAAATTCTTTCCCACTGCCTGCTTGTGGCAGACACAGTATTTTCTGTAGAGTTAGCATTAAAACATATAGAAAGTCAGTACTACAAATCACAAAATAGTTAATTTCCAAAAAGTTTTTAAACCATAGAAACAAAAAACTCGAATGTCTGCGTTTGAATTATCATTTATTAATAAAAAAAAAAGGAATTGTGAAAAAGCTTTTACTGTGCACGTTTAATGTATTTTGAAATGGCAAAAAAGCTAATAATGAAAATGTCTATTGGTAGACTTTTTTTCTCTTTATTGCTGCTCTAATTGAGTTTATTTTTTCAACACGTGGTCTTTTTTTTATAGTCTGTTATTTTCTAGGTAACGATTTGATTACCAGATTAGTTGAGGATTATTTTAACCATGGATTAATCATTTCAGCCGTGGACTTGATCTCCAACAAATAATGGAGGTCTTGAGTACCATAGAACTTATGACACGTTCTATGACCAAAATATGAGTAATAGTTAGAGTGCATTTTCTTTAAGACATTTTTGTGCTCTCTTACCTTTTTAGGATATATATATATATATATATTATTTTTTTTTATTTATTTTTTTTTTTTTTTATTTGTACTGCATTTAACTGAACACACTGTATTGGATTACATCATAGAGCCTTCTGTCAAACAACAGCAGCAGCAGCAGAGTGGTTCTTTTGTCTTCGGCTGGAATACAAGCTCTGCTTTCTTTGAATTGGTTTCCCACCCCAATGGCTGTAAGGCAAGATGCTTAGGATTTTATTTCTTTTAGGGTGCTTGAACAGATAAACCCACATAAATAAATATTACTGGTAACAACCTACCATAGCAATGAGAATAAAATTAATATAGAACTTGAAAAATAATAATCTGAATTAAAGAAAATTTCAATCTAAGTTCTGTGGAAAGAGAGAAATTCATGCAATGCAAATATGGGATGTTGGTTATTTCTCCACCCATAGTCTATAGCCATTTGTCTTTGCATGTTTGTGAGGGTGCTTATGCCAATACCCAGCAGTTAAGTTGCCACTCCATCCTAAGGCAACACGGACATGCAGGACAAACCAAGTATCATATACCAGAGGAGAATTTAGAGAAACCAATTAACTTAACCCTCGGGCTGTTAGAGGAAATCTGTAGTACCTGTGGAGATCCCACAGACGCACAGGGAAAACGTCCAAAATCCATGCAGAGACCTGAGGTGACATTCAAAATCAGGACTTTTGTGATGCAAAGCAGCACAGATACCAACTGGTTCGCTCTGCCGTTTGTTAGAACATACAAGGAGGATGAGAAATGTTTGCAACATTAGGCTGAGATGTTTGAAATCCAAACCTTTAAAGTCAAGAACAACCATCATACCCAGGGTTTTTTTCTGAGAGCTCCTTTAACTAACCGGGCTTTGCACATGGCTCTTACTTATTTACTTCTGGTTGTGCTTAGTCAACTCTGGTGTTTCGCGTCTAGATGTGAACATGATCATCTAAAGTGATGAGTTTCGATGACTAAAATGAAGATACAAAATAAGAGGCTGCTGAACATTCAAATTTTTTATATTTTTAACACAACAGTATCATTAAGAGTACGATTTTGTATTGTATTGAGGAATAACAGCCTAGTTGACAGGGAATCAATCAGATCACCTCTAGTTATGGGCATATCAGATTTCTAATTTAGGTTATAGTTTGGAACTAGCTAAGGTTGTAAAAAAAAAAAATACAGTCATGTTGAAATGAAACGGGCATCACCCATCACTTTTATTTGGATAAGAACCTTCTGAAACAGCAGAGCAGTTATGATGCAAATGTTTGTGTAAAGTAGCGGACTACAAGCTGGCCACCGGGAGCAGACGACTGGAATAACCAAGCATTTAAAACCAGTTTGTTCCCTGTGTTGTGCTACAAGGAGCAGAAGGACACAATGTCCAATAATCTGTCCTGTATAAACGTTGATTGAAAAACGGAGTTACATTTATAGACCACCTAGCTTAATCAAGCTGTAGTAGAAAACCTTCTGAAATGAATGTTTTAGGTATGTTTTCACATTTTCTTTAAATACATGTGTACAAAACGGAAAAGGGAAATGAACCCAAAGAAGAAAGAATGAGGCTGGGGGGTGGGCATGGGGGGGTAGAAGGAGCAAATTGACCTGAAGCTAGAGCCGCACCATTTGCTAAAAATCAATATCACAATTTTTATTTTGACTTCTCCCTGCTGCAATCACAAACGTATGCATGTAAGGCTCCAGGGTTGCATTGTTATCGCAGGACTTCACTGTTGTGTGGTGAAGTGCTTGCTTGTTGCATGGATCTGCGTGCCAGGTGCAGCGTTCTCTTTTCTTATGTGTGGGAGCAAACCCACTTTAACTGTCTGGAGTGAGAAAGTTTATTTCTTTCGTTATATGTAATGTGATCAAAAAGTAAGTGCCTCCATGCAGTTATTTATCCAGCCCTACCTTTGGGCTAACGCAAGCTTAATTTTTATTTTGTAAAATAATGGAAGACTAGACGGAGTTTTTTCCTTCTTGTTTTAGACGTGGAGACCACACCACTGTGTGGTCTGCACGCTCTTACCTCGTCAATTAACATCTTAAACACATGGGCCATGGTCTTCTGAGCAACTCGACCTGAATTCTGTTTATTAATTTTATACATGTAATTTATACATAGTTTGCTCTCAGAAATCCTCAAATGGATCGTTTTAGGCTGAACGTTGACCCTTTTAGTTGTTGAAAATACCTCAAATAAGTTTCGTTTGTGTCACTATTTTATCACGTCACTCCAACTTTTTTTCCCATAGAGTTGTGATTGTAAACTGTTTTGGGTCCTACTTTTTAGATCAGGCGTGATCTGACCACTCTTGAATCTCTGGAATGTTTAAATCCATTTGTGGATCCCGTCTGGACATGTGCAAAGAATTTCTTGCCACTCTACTTAAAAAAAAAAAAAAAAAAAAAAGATACATTGACTCACATTAGCCAGACTTTCTGAAGCTGAAGCAAAACGTGATGGGATGTTTTGAGTTGTATTACATTTCTGATGCCATAATGTGTTAAAAGTGTTGCAGGTCTAAGGTGAACACAATGTAAAGTGGTTTCTGCAGTTTGCTACTGTAAAGGAAGAAAATATTCTAACATAGTTAACTTTGGAAAAAGATTGGCTTCTGATTCTTCCCTTCCCCAGGTCCACTCGGCGAGCTGCGTTTGGTAATAAAACCAACATTGCGTGTTGACGTCACAGAATTACAGAGTTTAATCCAATATAAGACAATGCATACACTTTAGAAATAAGACAATGCACAAACCTACACCAGAAACTGCAGAACAACAGAGACATACATTCCATTACCTGACATAGGAGGAAAGAAAGCAAAGAGTACAGAGACATCTTTGGAGAGTTGCAAGGGCAAATCTGATCTTTTTCTTCTATTTAGAAAGCTTTATCCTCTTGTATCTAATCCATTCAAAAAGGGGCTGGCCCTCGGTCCTCCAACCAACGCCATCTCTGACACTGCTAGGGCTTCCCCTTATTTACTGCAAACATCTGGGGTCATTTGCTTCTTTGTTTTAACAAGAAAAGGCGGAAAGCTTGTCCTGGCATCTAGAATTCTTAGGGTCATAAAACACAAGATAAGCTTTCACAGACAGCTTGTGGAATGCGGGGGGCCTCACCATAAATTTTCAGGAACAAACTTAAATTTAGTAATCTGGTTCAAGGAAAGGTTATCTTCACAAACTTGTTCAAAATAAGAAATATGAGAAAAGGAGAGTATACAACATACCTTTTACACATGCCATAAGATTAACTGTATTAAAGTCTAAAAATAATAATTTTTCTTTAACAGTCCCCGTTTTGAGGTCTGAGACATACAGACCTCACAAATAAAATGATTAAGCCTTCTAATAGAGGAACCAAAAAATTATTTAGTATACTAAAAAACTAAAACATTAGCCCAATTTTATAACAGTCCCCTTTTTTAAACAGCACCTCCTAGGTCCCCTGCCAGGCCATGTGTCTAAAACTGAACTCCATAATCTAAACTTATCAAATGTATCTTGCGCTGTCCAACAATTTAATACTCACCTGATGAACCACAAAATTTTAACCAGTAAAAACTAAACTAAAAATACATTTCACTTATCAAATATGAAAAATCATAAAACTCAGTTATCTGAAAGAGAAGCAAACACACAATAGGAATATCAGCCCAGAATATGAAATAAAAAATAAAAAATAAAAGTAAGATATCTCAAAATTACTAAAAAATGCTCAGCAGACTTAAAAGACAATATTCACCACAAAAACTACAAATTGTCAATAAAAAACAATAACAACATCAAGAAATACATCATAAACACATAAAAATTACAAAATAGCATAAACACATAAAAATTACAAAATAGTTTTTTTTTTTTTTCACAATTCAATAATAAGAAGTTAGAGTTCGTCTCTATGCTCCTTCGATTGTCTTTCAAAAATGAATATGAATTCTTCGTCAGGAAACGATCCAAAAATACGCGCAAAAAGAAACGAATGTTCTTGAAGAGTTCGCAAAAACGAAAACACGCAATAAAAAGAAGATAAGTTAATGATGATCTTGTAGCTGGATCCTTCACGTGTTCCTCCTCGGTTGTAAACCTCAGGTTTTCCACCTGAGTGTCCGTTGCTCACTGAAAATTGGAGTATTATGCCAATTTAACAGTGAGTTTAAGGAGAGGGTGCAATCTCCTTTTCTCAATGGAAGGACACCGGAACAGGATTATTGTGCCTGTCTGGGCCTTTTAAGCCTTGTAATTCAGGAAAATGAAGTGGTTTTGGCAGACTTCTGCCCGGAAATGCAGATCCTCCTCCGCGCTGTGATGGCCCTCAGACACTCCTCGACCGCAGGTTGAGACTGTAGATTCTCCTGTATGCCCTGCAGCGTGCGCCGTGGCTCCTCAGCTGATGTGCACTGACTCCAATGGAACCACGTGTCTCCTTCTCTCTTGTAGACGGACAGCCTGAGATGTACTCTCCACGACTCGGTATGGTCTGGCGAAGCGAGGTTCAGACCACTTTCTTTTGATGACCATCAGGCGCACCCAGTCGATTCCCCGAACTGATCCCGAGCCTGGACGTTCCTGTGACGTCTGGTATTTTGTAAATTCTGCTGCCAGGACCTGTAACTCATTGAAGAAATCTTTATGAGATAAATGTGCAAGCTTACCTTTCCATCCTGGAATGCGGGTAGCAGGTCCTGGAAACATCCGTCCTGTCTGGAGCTCATATGGAGAGAACCCTGTTGATTGGTTAATGATTGATCCTACACTTTATGACAGCTTCACTGTCTTCCTTTTGTATTATAAATCTGCTACTTTGGAGTTGTATTTTATCAATCCTTTGACCCTCTTTTTATATAAGGCCTACATGAGAAATGAAAGTTTCCTATCATGTTAAACCCAAAACTTAACTGTATTTTAGAAGCAGTTCCATAACTGTTAATTTGTAAATTTCCAATTTAGACCAATTTAATTTCAATCATCATATTTTCTATTTTTTAAAACCTTAAAGAATGATCAGCCTGCTTTACATGAGTCACTAAATATCAAAAATGACCTACTTTATTCCAATCTTATTTTAAATCCCAAAAATTTCAACCATTTTTACCTTTGATCCATTTATTCATTTGAAAACCTATTTATAAAATATTTAATTGAATAATGTATTACCCTTTTTATATTGTTTATCAATTATCAATGCCTTTTCAGTTTTGGAGAGAGATTCAATACAGCTAAATTTATTAAATGATGTAAATCTTTAGTTTAGACCTTCCTGGATGTCTTAGTTAAACAACTTATTTTAAAACATATGAATAGAGATACAACAATCCAATGATCACCTTCCTTAGTTTAAGAACACTATTTTATGTAAATTATTTGATAGTCAATATTTTGTTTAGTATATTCAATTTATACATTTTACTTATTTCATATCCAAATAGTTAGCTCTTCTTTAATGCTGGTAATACACCGTAAAACATTTAATGTATTTTGATTTAACTTCAATAACCTCTTTTTCCGAAAAGTAAATGCAGAGATCCAAACTAAAAATTTGCCTATCAGATCAATTCCATTCATGTCCCCCTGTTTCTATAACAGAACAAATGTTATGAAATCCGCTATCACCACTAACTTTAGCCTCATGTAACACAGGTGGATGCAATTCAAACACGGTGTCCCAGATGCTGTTACAATCTGCACACCTCAAGCAAAGAATTTAATGTTTGATTAAATTTAGGAAAACAACACAGAACTTGGTGTCATTTGCTCAGTAAGTCAGTCTATAGACACCCAATCCACTTTAACACCTTAATTTCAAATTCCATTTAAATTTAAATTTAGTTTTACTGAATGGTAGCCACTGTACTATGCAAATAAAAATTTAGATCATCTTCCTTAGTAGATGAAGCGTAACACACAATGCAATTCAGCTATAGTTAAAAAAGAATGTAATTGCAATCGTTAGTCCCTGCCCATTCTTTTCAGGCAGGAAAGGAAAAAAAAAACACACTAGCACTTTGTGAGACAAACAGAGTGAATCATGGAGGAATGCAGTGTCGTAACAGTTGGTGCACACCAACCCCTAACTGCATCGTAAAACCTCTGACCCCAGGAGATGGGGTTGTCCTCAACACCTAGAATTACACTGCAGGGCTGCAGGACGTGAAGAAAACAGGGCGCCTCAGTGCTATATCTAAAATAAGAAGAGAACAATGGCATCACACACTACAAAAATTTAAAGAAAAGAACTTATTCACCACTACCAAGTTGTGTTGGCACCCATTTCGTCTCCAACCTGCAGACTGAAGGGAACCCCAGGAGTGGGCCTTGGCGCCCAGGTCACATGATCAGAGGTGAGAATCCAGGATCAAACATGAGAACACACAACAGGACCACCGCTGAGCGACTTGCCATGCCCCAATTCTGTATCTGCTGAATCAGAACGTGTCTAGAGAAGCAGTCATTCCTGGAGTGCAGAAACATCTGGATACAGTCCCGCTTTGATGAACTTTGGTCAGCCTTTCGTGGTCGACAGAGCAGGACATAGAAACCAGCAGACCAGTCATCTACTGAAGCCCCCGTCCGGGTTTGTCTATGATCTTTGTGGTCCCGACTCACTGCTGATTTCCAGCCATAGAAGACTCCCACAGATAACGCCTGACTCCCTTTTGTTTTCAGCCAGGCATGAAAAGCAACAGTCAAAGGAGACATCTGTTGCCAGGTAACAGTTCGCCTTCACTGACCTTCGTAATCGCTCAACAGCGTTTGTCTTTCATACAGCAGTCCAGCAGAAGATGGGCACAGTTCAGCATCATCATGTCTTTGTTCAGCAACAACAGCGGCCTGATGCGGTAATCAAGAAGATCCCTTCAAATACATCTTCCCATGATCTCTGAGCTCAAAAGACCCTTCCCCCAAGATTGCCATCAAGTCAGAAGGAAGGAGAACTGCCAGAGAAAAAATAATACAAAGTAATTAAAAAGCAAAACTTATATTTGCCACATTTTGTTACTTTCACTACTATAAATAAAATTTATCTTGTGATGCCTCCTCCCGTGTGGCGCTAGATTTGTTGTTGTTATAGCACAAACGGCCAACTGCCCCAAATCCTGAACTGCAAAAAGAATAGATAGAAATTTGTTAAAATAGTCCACGATCGGATGTGCCAGAATTAAGAAAATAATGACACTTACTGTTCAAAATCAATAAACGTCAATACCTCGATGACATTCACTCTGCTTGTGCCAACTATCAACTACAAATTCTAAAATCACAACCCTCACAAAGTCATTAAAGAATTAGAATAAACTATAAAATGTCCTAGTACTGATACCAATAAAAGTTGTGATTGAATTGCACTTTGTCAAATAGTTATGAATTTCATATTGTTCTACTAAATACCAAACATCCTTATCATTGTCCCACGCTTCAAGACAAAGTCCTATTTTAAAATTTCAGAAATTATTTACATTTTATTTGAATTCCATAGCAGTTTTAACCAAAATTTTCCTCAAAATTAACAATTTACACCCAACTGTATATAATCAAAGTCAGCAGTGATGCAAAAATCTATCAACAATTTTAAATGTAAATAGACATGGCATAGATGTTATTTGAAACCGTTCAATTTGAGATGATCAAATCTAATTTAGTAGAAGCTTCTATATCACATACACCATATTGTAGTAAAGCAGGAAGGCCATATGACTCTACATTAAAGAAATCCATAATTCACTATTGTTGAATCGAAAAAATCAAAATTATTGATTAACTAATTTACCATTAACCATATCCAAGAATTTACCAGGAATTAGGGTCTACTTCTGCTTCTCCCCCTGTTGATATAATAAAATTACCATTTTGAAAACAATTTGGAATCTACAGGTGCTGGTCATAAAATTAGAATATCATGAAAAAGTAGATTGATTTCAGTAATTCCATTTAAAAAGTGAAACTTGTATATTATATTCATACATTACATACAAACTCATATATTTCAGATGTTTATTTTGTTTAATTTTGATGATTACAAATGACAACAAATGAAAATCTCAAATTCATCATATCAGAAAATTAGAATATTACTGAAGACCAATAAAAACAAAGGATTTATAGAAATGTTGGCCAACTGAAAAGTATGAACGTGAAAAGTATGAGCATGTACAGCACTCAGTATTTAGTTGGGCCTCCTTTGGCCTGTATTACTGCAGCAATGCGGCGTGGCATGGAGTCGATCAGTCTGTGGCACTGCTCAGGTGTTATGATAGCCCAGGTTGCTCTAATAGTGGCTTTTAGCTCTTCTGAATTGTTGGGTCTGGTGTATTGCATCTTCTTCTTCACAATACCCCATAGATTTTCTATGGGGTTAAGGTCAGGAGAGTTTGCTGGCCAATTAAGAACAGGGATACCATGGTCCTTCAACCAGGTACTGGTAGCTTTGGCACTGTGTGCAGGTGCCAAGTCCTGTTGGAAAATGAAATCTGCATCTCCAAAAAGTTGGTCAGCTGCAGGAAGCATGAAGTGCTCTAAAACTTCCTGGTATGTGGCTGCGTTGACCCTGGACCTCAGAAAACACAATGGACCAACACCAGCAGATGACATGGCACCCCAAACCATCACTGACTGTGGAAACTTTACACTGGACTTCAAGCAACGTGGATGAAGTGCCTCTCTTCTTTTCCTCCAGACTCTGGGACCTTGATTTCCAAAGGAAATGCAAAATTTACTTTCATCAGAGAACATGACTTTGGACCACTCACCAGCAGTCCAGTCCTGTTTCTCTTTAGCCCAGGCAAGACGCTTCTGACGCTGTCTGTGGTTCAAGAGTGGCTTGACACAAGGAATGCGACAGCAGAAACCCATGTCTTTCATACGTCTGTGTGTGGTGGTTCTTGAAGCACTCACTCCAGCTGCAGTCCACTCTTTGTGAATCTCCCCCACATTTTTGAATGGGTTTTGTTTCACAATCCTCTCCAGGGTGCGGTTATCTCTCTTGCTTGTACACTTTTTTCGACCACATCTTTTCCTTCCCTTCGCCTCTCTATTAATGTGCTTGGACACTGAGCTCTGTGAACAGCCAGCCTCTTTAGCGATGACCTTTTGTGTCTTGCCCTCCTTGTGCAAGGTGTCGATGGTCGTCTTTTGGACAACTGTCAAGTCAGCAGTCTTCCCCATGATTGTGTAGCCTATAGAACTAGACTGAAAGACCATTTAAAGGCTTTTGCAGGTGGTTTGAGTTAATTAGCTGATTAGAGTGTGGCACCAGGGGCCATCAATTTTGAACCTTTTCACAATATTCTAATTTTCTGATATGATGAATTTGAGATTTTCATTTGTTGTCATTTGTAATCATCAAAATTAAACAAAATAAACATCTGAAATATATGAGTTTGTATGTAATGTATGAATATAATATACAAGTTTCACTTTTTAAATGGAATTACTGAAATCAATCTACTTTTTCATGATATTCTAATTTTATGACCAGCACCTGTATGTCACTTTTATATAATAATTTGCTGAAAAACCAAAATATCATAAGATGTTCCACCATTTCTCCAAATCTTCCATCTAGTATTCAAACTAGACTGAGATTATGTAAATTTCAAAGTTCCATCTGTAATGTCTTATCTTTATAACATCCCCCTGTGTTTTCTTATTTCCAAAAGAAAAACAATTTAGAGGTGGAAAAACAAAAATGGAAGAACTTACCCCCATTATGCTAAAATTTCAACATGTCCAATCAGTCACCCATATGAAATATAAACCAAGTTTATTCAGTTAGAATTTAGGTTAGTTTGTTAGTGTTGTTAGTCAAAGTGGATAACACAATTTCCTAATAACTACATCTATCTGCTTTAAGCCAAGGCTGAATTCTCGTTTCATATTAATTTCACTGCACAAGCAGAAGATTCAGCTTCAACCAGATTGTGACACCAAAATATGAAATCGTCATTACCTTAAAATTGTCCCTTAAAGCAGTAATAAAAACATATTTATGAAACAAAACCTTCAGTGTACCTAAATAGTTTAAAATAAGAAAAATATCACACAGCTACACACTAAACTGAGGTCATATTTACATAGAGCATCCTAAAACCCATCAAAGGCCATCAGCCTACACATTCACTCTCATTCACACTCAAGCACTCATCAACACCCCATTGTAAGAAAGATGCAGGATGTTACCCCAGATTTCAAACCAAAATTCATCCTGTAAAAGTCTTAAACACAAATATTATAACACCATGGTTGAAAAAAATAATAAAAAGACATTATTATCCAATAGTTCTAATATTGTTCAGTTTTGAGTGAACCTTTTTAAAAACTCCAAATTATACACACAACCGTATTTCATGATAGCCCACTGTTATTAAATGGCTACCTAGACCCCCTGTAGGAAAACCCAAAAACCGTTCATGTGGTCATGTAATATGCGAAATGGGCTGCA
This sequence comes from Cyprinodon tularosa, assembly GCF_016077235.1. Taxonomy (NCBI): domain Eukaryota; kingdom Metazoa; phylum Chordata; class Actinopteri; order Cyprinodontiformes; family Cyprinodontidae; genus Cyprinodon; species Cyprinodon tularosa. Next base: position 36,702 of record NW_024038045.1, on the reverse strand, counting down.
CACGAAGATCGTCCTACAAGAAACAAAGTCATTCATTAGCGTTTCAACATGTCCCACATTAACAGTGTAGAAAACACTGTTACGCAGAAAAACATCCATATGTTCTCCTGTTCCAATCAGTGAGGGTGTTCCCTCCTGTCAGGAAACCTAGAAATTTAAGTGATTGTCAATGTTACAGTATTACAATAAACAATTGGATCATTCCAGTGCTCAAGCCTGGAACTGATGCAACACATTTCACCCGCTGAGAAAGTAAAAACATCTGTAAATCTGTTATTTTGTACTTTTCATTTCAACACAAAACACAGTCCTAAAGCAATTCACATCAAAATCCAAGAATCCTGAAAGCGTGAGCTGGAAATAGCACAGAACTGAAGCACTCCCAACATGCAAATAAGGGGGGTCAATCAGTCCCCCCGCTGTGAAACAAAACTTGCATCCAAAACGGAGACACCTCTGTCCCACAGAAGCACATTTTAACAGAAAGTTAGTAATACAACATCCAGCAAAAATATTTAACAATATTTCAGAACACAATCTTGAAACACAAATCACTTCCGCACAATCTCAGCACAATTCAGACACAGACAGACGAATAGACAGCAGCACGTGGTGGGACATAGGCTACAGTATAACGGGGGAAGACGGACACACAGCCACAAACACAAAGAAACATACAAAACACAGAAACACAGACAACGTTGTAGTTCAGTCAAGAAAAGACAGAAAAAAGAAAAGAAAACGTCAGGAGCCGGCTAAAAGAATGTATGACGCATCTTTTAATTGTCCAATTTCAATTTTACAAATCCCTTTTATTCTCATTTCAACTTCTTAGTCCTACACTTCAGAGCTGGGTCAAGCTCGAGGCGAAAATAAGCCTCAATTTAGTTTATTCGATCACTCAATCCGCCCAGTGACAAAAGGTTTTTTCTTTTTCAGCTGGGGAGAGCGATTGAACCCGTATTAAATCAAATAATTTATTTTAGTCCTTTATACTATAAGCAACCCGCTTAAGGGTGCCAAAGAAAGGTGATCCAACCTGCTATTAGTCCTTTATTTTCCACGAGTGATACAACTCGGTCCAATTAACCTGCTATTAGTCCTTTTCCATGAGTGATACAACTCGATCCAATTAACCCAAATAATTATAAGTCCACTGGAGATGAGTCGAAATCTCCGGCTGATACAAGCCAAAACTAACCAATACACAAATTTCCAAAATACTTTTTCTAGAGGCCCAGGCATTGCTCCTCAGGGTAAAAAGAATAAATTAATCTTTATTAATTAATCAATTAATTAATTAATCAATCAATAAAACCTTCTTTTAAAAAACCCAGCTTAAGTCAGAGTTAACGTAAAGGCTCTGTTTGAACTAGCCACAGTTCCCTGTAATGTGTATTTATTCAAATCCTTAAACAACTGACTCTTTTAGAAGGGATTTTATCTACCTCTGCAGCATCTGAATTCTGTGAGGCCGCACACAGCAAATCAGCCCCGGTCCGACCACACGGCGCTTCAGACAACTGAAAAATAATCAAATACTGTCTTACCACACCGAAGCGTCGGGCCGAAACGGATCAATCAGGACCAAACAGCCGCGCGCCGAGATTCCAGAACCGGCACGAGCCCCCAATTGTAAAGGAAGAAAATATTCTAACATAGTTAACTTTGGAAAAAGATTGGCTTCTGATTCTTCCCTTCCCCAGGTCCACTCGGCGAGCTGCGTTTGGTAATAAAACCAACATTGCGTGTTGACGTCACAGAATTACAGAGTTTAATCCAATATAAGACAATGCATACACTTTAGAAATAAGACAATGCACAAACCTACACCAGAAACTGCAGAACAACAGAGACATACATTCCATTACCTGACATAGGAGGAAAGAAAGCAAAGAGTACAGAGACATCTTTGGAGAGTTGCAAGGGCAAATCTGATCTTTTTCTTCTATTTAGAAAGCTTTATCCTCTTGTATCTAATCCATTCAAAAAGGGGCTGGCCCCTGGTCCTCCAACCAACGCCATCTCTGACACTGCTAGGGCTTCCCCTTATTTACTGCAAACATCTGGGGTCATTTGCTTCTTTGTTTTAACAAGAAAAGGCGGAAAGCTTGTCCTGGCATCTAGAATTCTTAGGGTCATAAAACACAAGATAAGCTTTCACAGACAGCTTGTGGAATGCGGGGGGCCTCACCATAAATTTTCAGGAACAAACTTAAATTTAGTAATCTGGTTCAAGGAAAGGTTATCTTCACAAACTTGTTCAAAATAAGAAATATGAGAAAAGGAGAGTATACAACATACCTTTTACACATGCCATAAGATTAACTGTATTAAAGTCTAAAAATAATCATTTTTCTTTAACACTACCCTGAAAAGAGAAACCCTTTAGACTGCTTTAGAGTGCTGCAATGGTTAGAAGAGCTTGGTAAGGTCAGACTACTTAAGAAATATTTTGTAATAATTCATGTAAGGACAAAAAAAAACAGTTATGCACTCTACCGTTGTTTCTGTATAGTTGGAAAGCTTTGGCATGCTCCGAGCTCTGAACCTGAGAGTCCTTGCACTTTTCTTACTCATTCTTTATGAAACCTGAGGTTTTGAAGCACTTGGACATTTTCTCTTGATGTGCAGCACTCTGCAAAAGTGGTGCAGCGCGTATTTCACAGAGGTCCCTCGGTTAGATTTCGGAAATACCTTTTGAAGAGCATGTAAACTTCATCTGTCGCGTTTAACAAGTTGCATTTCCATTAAGCCACTTTTGTCTGCTTGAAGAACTGGAAGGTTTGTCATCATGAGGTGAATGTGGTTTGGTGCGACGGAAAAGGAACAAGAAGTATACAACTATATGCATAAATGGCAAGGAAATAGACATATAATTACTGTCTAATTATATAGCTTAATAGACCAAAATTATGAGATTTCTTCAACTTTCCTCTGTTCATGTTGGCTTTTCAGCAGTACTTTGTTATGATCCACATATACTTCCTGTTAAACTTGCTGTGGCCTGCATGCTGCAAATTCCATAGCAACACCTCTGTTTTACACCATATGGAACCAGATTAACTAGCACTGGTTATTTATTATCTTCAGACTCTGTAAAAAGTTGGAGTCAAGTTGTCTAACTGGGAGACGAGCATCTTCAATGACGTGAAGGTGTAGAATTACACTGCTTTACTCTGTTTGGCTGACTTAAGTGCTTTTTTGTTTTTTGGTCAGCAATAATTGATCTCTTAAATCTATGGGAGAGTATTATAGGTTAGACTTACCCATTCTAATCACCATTGCTATTTTAATCACCTGGAATTATAGTACTAGTCATGAAAGTAATGAGAAATTAACTTGAAGATAATTCCAGTTAATGCTTCAAATCATGTATGCCTAATGGGGATGTATGGTTTTCACACGTCATTTAAAAACCTCCATCGCTTTGATTTTCAGCATTTTGTTGGTGTCAACTTACTCCACCTTTACTGAAATGGAGAGTAACTCCATTAGCTAACAAAGCTTGCATCCCAAATAGTTCAGTTTTTCTTTTCTTTAAAAAAAAATAACATTAAGCCTAAGAAAATGTTCTGCACATATGTTTAAGGTTAATGCGTAAACTACAAATCCCAGAAGCCAATAGTTTCCATGCAGTGATTAAATAGAAAAAAAAAAGAGATTTTTCTCTTTCTTTTTTTTTTATTTTTTTTAAAGGTTTGAACTAATGGTCACCAATCACAACTACGGCTGCAATTTTTATAACTAATAAATCTAAAGTTGCTTGATCTTTTTGATCAAGAAACAATAAGGAGAAGTGTCAGTTGTCAGAAAAACCTGAGCTTACTTTTGTATCGAGAGGATCTTTGCATAACATGAAATATTTTTTAGAAGATAGAGTTAAAAAGTTGTACATCATATTTTAACAACCTATTGTGCCACCTTTAATAATTACTCACTTAATAGACAAGGTTTTTGTTACATATTAACGTTATGATTGAACAAAATGGGAACCTATTAGATTACTGAATAAAGGCAAAAAAGAAGGAAAATTTGATTTTTTTTTTTCAATGTATAGAGATGTAAAACTGTTTTGGTTTCTTCCAGAGGAATCTTGAAACTTTGCCTTATGTAGTGCATTGACACACAAAATCCTTACCCATCTACCGTACTTATTGGTTGCTAGTTTTTCTTATAAACGTTATAAACTTTTTTTTTTTATTACCAAGTTCTCTCCTTCTATGCAATGCAGATAAGACTGCTGTGCCATGCAGCCCATCTAAGTGGGAACTATTGATCTGTAAATGACCCCAGAATGGACGCTTGATCTATTCATGTTTCTGTTCTTGCATTCTCCGCTCTGGCATTAACATCTTTTGCAAATACCCCTGAGGTTTGTATTAAGAAGGAATAGCAGGATCCTGTAGTGGATGGTGTTACACTACAAGATTAAAAGAAATGTCATCAGTTAATCTGGTGGAACATTTTTTTTCTGATAAACCACTCATCAAAAATTAATCATAGTTCAGTTATTATTGCTAACTTATTGCAACTCAAGGGGAAATAAGTGGCTTTGTAGTCTGGAAGCTTTCGCCATTTTTTTTTTTTTTTTATCTAGTTTTCTCGGCAATAAAGCAACCAAGAACACCTCTTTGTTTTCTGTTTAGATTTTATGGGTCAATCTGTTGAGATCACAGAGCTTTGCAGACGCAAATGTGAAAGGTTTATTGGTCAATTTCAGACATTAGCTCTGCTCCTGCTTGCTTAAATGCTTTCACTAAGCAGTGAATACATGTAAGCAACCAGCAAACACAAGCAAGGTTTTTGTCATCCTCAACATATCCGTAGCAGTCGCTGTTAAGCAAGCTATCTCTCAGATTACGTAGGCAGTTGAAGATCAACCAGTGGTTCTGCTTGCTTGCAAACCTGCAGTCTGTGACGCAGCAGTGTGCCGATTTGTGAAGTATTACTACTTCAGACTTGGTCCAGTGTCCTGATTTAGCCTTTCGTGTCCAGCCAGTATGCCACTGTGATTACCTACCCAGGAGGATTAGAGGGGGAACAAGGGTGGATCAACTGCAACCAGGTTTGCGTCGTTTCTTTACAACTGCATGCTAAAGGGCTGGTTATACTAAGATACCAAACAGAAAATACGCATTGAGTGGATGTAGATTTGACCAATCAGAGGCCTTCTGTCTGCGGTCACCTTCAATTTTGGGGAGGTGCACCAGAGTGTTTGCGGAAGGGGCGGGGGGCATATCTGCGTTAACTATGACACATGCAGGTGACCTGTTTTCTGAGCATAAACCGGGCTTAAGGTGTGCAGAACATGAGTGGTTAATGGATTGAAAGCATGATGTCAGAGGTTTATAAAAAATGAAAGTGTCAACAGGGTATGTCTGCATATTACATGTTCTTATGAGTGACATGTTTTATCTTTCAGATCTTCCCACTGAATGAAAAGGGTCTTTCATTTTAGTTGGCCTTTCGAGGCACAGCAGAGAGCATGATTTGTTTTGTTCAACAGTATGCCATGTCTTTTTTTTGTTTTTTTTCTCCTCCTGCAAACCCCCTGAGTGCTTTTATTTTCTTGGAAAATCTCTGGACATTTTTTTTATTTCTTCCCTCTTTGTTGATAGCTAATTATTGGAGAAGAAGTGGATGCCATGGTAACTAGGAAAATGGGATCAAACTTTTCTCCTCACCTTGTCCCTTAATCTTGCTGGGTTTCTTTGTGTAGAACATCAGACAGAAAAATGGATCAAAAATGGCTCACTTTTGTGACACATTGTACGTTTTTTTATTTTAAATTTTGTCTGTATCAAAAAAAGATAACTAGACTAAATGCAAAGAGGGACAAAGAGGCTCACTGCAGAAAAAAACCTGGTTTGGCCCGTATTCCATAATTTTCTTGGTAAGACAGGGGTCCCATCTAGGCATCTGTAAAACAAACCTGCTCCCAAAGTGGATAATTTAGATTTTGCCCCTGGCTCACATTACCACCATTTGCATAACAGGCTTGAAACTAACATGTTTGCATATTGGAGCCCAAGTAGCCCTCAGCATCAATGCACTGATACAAACAACGGTAGATTTTGGAGCTACTGTTCTGTTTTAGAAATCTGTTTCGAAAGCTGAATTTATTGGGGATTTTACACATTTTCGTGTTGTACCTGTTATGGCACTGCAAAAACCTTTTTTGTTTTGTTTTTTGTTTACATCTTGCTGCTTTCTTCTACCTTATATACTTGTTCGGTAGTGTTGTATTCCATCCGCTGGCATAGCATAACGCCTCCTCCGGCTTCAGGCGATTTCATCTTAACACTCTAGCTTCTCTGTGTAGATGGATACCTTATTCGAATTAATGTGGATGTAGCCCAAGTCTGTCCAATTATCCTAGCTCAGTGTGAAAAAACCGACCCCACTCAAGTTTTGCTTGACTCCTCTTTGCGGAAATTTTTTTGTAATCTTACCATATCGACAAGATTTTGAGCATCAACGTCTTGTCTTGGGTTGCATTACATTTATCATTAGTTAGTCTTATTGTAAACATCCCGAGGCAGTATATCCCTAAAGTCAAATACCCTTGCTTTAGATAAGGCTCTTTCTGACATCCTGGATACCACATAACGGGCTTAAATCTGAATCAAACTGACTTTCAACCTTTTTTCAGATTATCTAAACCTATGGATTTATCGTAGAACTTGTTGTTCTACCCAGCAACTAAATCAGGTGAGTCCAGTCTGCACAGGTTGGACTCACCTGCTTCAGTTGCTTTACAGAACAAATACATGACATAGAGATGAATTGACTCCAGATCCCCTGTCTCTGGCTTCTAATAATTGGTTCTGATATGACTTTATTTTGCTAGGCCGGAGAACTGAGCTATCTGGTTGGATTTTTCTTCTTCGGTTTTTCTGGACTCAATTACATGCATCTGTCTAGTGTATTTAATTATAACCTCTGTTATTCATGCAAATCGATCATACAGAAAAAAGGCTTCAGGAAGTTATGGCCTCACTCGTCAGCTGGTTGTTATTGTTCATGATTAACTTTTTCCGAACGATCTATTCTTTCTGAAAATAGCTGTACAGTCAGTTTTATTTTTATTTTTTTTCTTTGGCTATACATTGTCAAGCAGATTTGCTGGAGAAAACATTATCCATACCTTTTTTTTTTATTGTTTAGTTTTGGCAGGAATCAGGCCTAAGTGCTAGAAAATGCTACTTACAAGCTAAATAAACAGTGTGGGACTTCCTAAACATAAAATTAGATCACTATGTCTGAATTGACTATTGTTTGGAGAGCAGCACCTCTCAGCAATCTAGATTTATGAATTCATCAGAACATTTCATGAAAGAAATTTCATTTCTACTCCATTTTTAAGTTACTTCTAAAAAATATACAGTTTGGGTTGCATGTAATCAGATGAAAAGCTAATCTTAGTAGTAAATTAATTAAAACCAGCAGACATGACTTCTTGATTTCTGCTGCAAAATGTATTGAAGTCCTTTTATCAAAGCTGGTATTAAATCGATTTGAGTTTAGTTTAAATTGCGGAAGTTTCTATTCCAACCAAATGCCTTAATCGGGTTGCGGCTAATCAGCTTTGTATGTGGCTAATTGAATTTGTAGACAATTAGCTAGAGTGGCTAATGTTTTTTGAGCTAAATGGAACTCTGAGATTTCATATATCTGTATTTATATATATGTCAGCTGCTGCTCTCTGAAACGGGCAAAGCTCAATTCAATTCAATTCAGTTTATTTATATAGCGCCAAATTCACAACACATGTCATCTCAAGGCACTTTACAGTTCAACCAGATCAAATTGATACAAAGTTTTCTATCTAAGGAAAACCAGTTGATTGCATTGACTCATTGACTCAAATACAATCCCCCACACTAAGCATGCTTGTAGCGACAGTGGAGAGGAAAAACTCCCTTTTAACAGGAAGAAACCTCCAGCAGAACCAGGCTCAGTGTGAGCGGCCATCTGCCGAGGCCGACTGGGGTTCAAGGAGACAGAAGCAGAGATACAAAAAGCAGCTGTAAAAGGCGGCCCCGTCCAGGAAACACACAGCCAGGCAGACGAGCTCCAAGGCAGCTCCCATGCCAGAGGACGAAGAAAGCACATCCACTCAGTCACGGTCAGAGAAACAGGACCACACTGGAAAACAGGCCGATCTCCAACATCTATAAACAAGGGTGTTGATAGAAGCAGCACAGCTGATGTTTCTTTCCAGGATGACGTCACAGCCAAACAGGAACAGACGAGGCAAAGCTACTCTGAGGAAAAGCAGAGAGAGCAGAAGGTTAGAGATTGAACTAACAGATTCTGCAGAATAGGAGAACAGAGAGAGAATGAAGCAGAATGATGAAATGGGGGTCCCTATGTCCTCCAAAAGTCTAAGCCTATAGCAGCATAACTATAGAGATAGCTCAGGATAACCTGAGCCACTCTAACTATAAGCTTTATCAAAAAGGAAAGTTTTAAGCCTAGCCTTAAAAGTAGACAGGGTGTCTGCCTCACGGACTAAAACTGGTAGTTGGTTCCACAGGAGAGGAGCCTGATAACTAAAAGATCTGCCTCCCATTCTACTTTTAGAAATTCTAGGAACCACTAGTAAACCTGCAGATTGAGAGCGAAGTGCTCTGTTAGGAACATAAGGAACAATCAGATCTCTGATATAAGATGGAGCTTGGCCATTTAAGGCTTTATATGTGAGAAGGAGCTCAGTGTTGTTAATTAAATCTAAATGTAATGTATTGCATTAATGAATGCTGAAACGCATAAACCGCATTACTCTAGCTGGTGAAAAGGGCTGGTGTGAACCACTGTGAAATAAACTCCAGAAACCATGGAAAGAGTTCAGAAGACGTTCTGACTGACTTTTCCCTCTCGACTCCTGAGGAAAACCTCTTCGCTGTCTGGCCACCGTCAGTCAAAAATCTTATGTCAGCAAATCAGCATTGAGCAGCCAGCTTTACGACCCACCCCTGCTCCAGAGACGCCCTAAAAGGTTTAGCCTCAATGGAAGTCATATATTTTGGCATTATCCAATCACGGCTCTGACTTTCTCGCTGAGTACCTCAATAGGCAGTAGGGTTGTCAAAAGTATCGATTCTCAAAAAAGTATCGATACTGAAATGTTGTATCCGGATACAATACTCGTTTTTAAAAGTATCGATACAGTGCCACCATCAGTGGCACCTAAACAGTTATTCATCTAAAGTGCAGAATAGAGGAAAATGCACTTTTAATCACTTAAAGTTTAGTATCGTGACAAACCTAATAGGCAGAGGCTTTAACCTCAACTGTTTGTTTGAAAATGTGTATTTTTCCATTGATTTTATGAAATATACAGCTGAGGTTTAGTCTCCCTAATATTTGCTAGTAAACAAGAAGAAGAAGAAGCGAAGCCGCGTAGCAGGGTGTAGCAGAAAAAACAGTTGTTGTGGAGTTTTGTGTGGGTATGGCGAGTGGGAAAGAACAGGAGTTGGAAGACGCGCCAGCAGCACTTCATAGGTCTGCTGTATGGGACCACTTTACATTTAGAGTGACCTACGATGATGGCTCCAGACCGCCTGCCCAAAGCAAAACATACAGCCTCCACTGTGGCTCCTTGTAGATCGTAGAGGGCATGCGCGAGATGATTAAATTCAAAGCAGTAAAACATGCGGAAATGATCCATGGTTTCCGCGAATTATTGAAAATTACAATTCATTATTTTTTGGGGGATTTTTTTCATTAATTTTATTTTTAAAAATTCATTATTTTTTATAATTTTTATAAAAAAAAGTTATTTTTTGGTGTAACAATAAACGTATACCGAACCGAAAACCGTGACCACGAAACCATGAACCGAACCGAACCATGGATTTTGTGAACCGTTCCACCCCTAATATATATATATATATATATATATATATATATATATATATATATATATATATATATATATATATATATATATATATATATGAATTTATTAGCTATGTCAAACCTTGTACTCTATCCATCCTTTCAATAATACTGACAAGTTTTCACAATGGTGGAAATTGGTCTATTAAAAAGTAATTTCTTAGATGGATGACAGAAGAATTTGCTTTATGCATTTTTCTTATGTAGAAACTGAGTTTTATTTAATCAGTCAGGAGGAAACGTACACCGGCAACTCTTCCTGGCTTTTTTTTCTGCCAGAGAAGAGTGTTTTATCTGCAAACCTCCCTAAAGCCATATGCTGAGATGTTGCCTGTGGTTGTCATGACAACATCCATTATGTGCACTTTTGCAGCTTTTTTTTGACTGATGCCACAAAAGATGATGCAGAGACAATAAATGTAATCCTGAGTGAAGGGTGTTAACATGATGCTTGAAGGCTTTTAGGTTTTTTTAAGGTGGGGAGGCGATGTAGATTATGGATTTAACTGCAGAATTTTTGTTTTTCTGCTTTTGGTTTGGTAGCCAGCACAGTGACGAGATAAGGTGTTTCAATAACTGAATCAGTTCTATCAAGATTTTTTTTTTTTTAAGAACTTATCTCTGAACATTTGCTTTTAGAGTATTGAAATAACTTCATCGTAAAGCCCGATACTTTTCTTCCTCACCACGTTTATAATTTAATATTTGAGTAAAAAATGTTATAACCCAGACATTGAGAGTTTGGAGTCATCTGACTCAAGTAAGAAAAGACCTATTGGAATAGGCATTTAAAAAACTTATATCAAAGCAAAAAAAGGCTGGTTCTGTCATTGGCTGCCGTTCAAAACAGCAAGTTACCAATTGGTCTTTAAAGACATGTGTTTATAGTTGGTTCCCACATGCCTTACGTCTAGTGTGCTGCAGCACAACAGGGCTTTTGTAGTAGCATGAAGCTCTGAACACATGGAACATGATTTGGCATCTGAACTGACAGAAAATCATGTCGTACGAGGTTGTGGAGCTTAGCACTCATTAAGATTGAATGGGGAGAAACACACCTGACACGATTTTCTGCCTAGGCAATTCAGCACCAATTTCATGGGTCTGACAAGAAGAGAGATGCGGTAGAAAAGTTAACCACATCGACTTTGCAACTATCAAGATTTGAGGAGTTGTATAGCAATCAGAAAAATCAGCATTTGACGATCACTGATCACAGCATTAGATTTATAAATTCTTCAGTACTGCCATTCTATACGTATACATTGTATTATTGTGTATAAGAATCACAGCAGTTGAGAAAGAATCATGAATTGACCACTCTTAGGGAAGGAGGAAGCAGAGGTGAGCTTTTTAATCATAATGGAAGATGGAGAAAATGTTGACAAAGTATGAGGCTGGAATGCTCTTAAGAGGTTTGTAGGTGGCTTTTAAAAAAAACATTTTAACTTAGCCCTGGAAGGACTGCTTTGTTGTCCTCCTTCCAGCGCAGATACCAACCAGTGGCCACCTTTACTGCACTGCTCTCTCTGCCCGGCAGGCTCCTCTGATTTAATTTTTCTACTTACAGCAGTCAGCCTCTAGAGGCAAGTCTGTAAGCCGTAGCCTCTCCCTGGCGGGCTTCTCAAAAGTACTGCTGTCCTACTGCCTGTCATCATTCTGTTTCCCCAGTGGACTTATCCGATCTACCACTGCTCATTCCAACCTCTGTAGTGTGCCTTGCTAATCAGCTGTAGCCTCTCCCTGTCCTGGCACTGTTTTCCCAACAGTCTCCTTCGATCTACTGCTGTGATTCCTTAGAATTCTGAAAAGCTGACCAGCAAGGCTCCCACTTGCTGATGTAGACATGCATTCACGAAAGTCTTCTTGGTGGGGATAGTGGGAAATAGGGCTGCAACAACGAATCAATAAAAATCGATTTTTAAAAGCGTTGGCAATGAATTTTATCATCGATTAGTTGTGTTGCGTGATTAATGCATCATCCGCGGCCGCCGTCATCACATCCACTTGACTGAAACGGGGGAAGAAAAAAAAAATACGGCAGAGCGAGCCAGTGCTGCAGGTGCAGTGTTGCCAACTCAGCGACTATTTTTCAAAAAAGCGACTAGCGACAAATCTGGCGACTTTTTACGGTGTCACTGGCGGCTTTTGGAGACTCTTACGTGAAAGCATGTATCGTTCCTACTCTGCCGTGGGGCGCCTCCCCCATCCCAACCCCATTCTCCCGCAGGAGTCCCTCTCAGCGCTGCAGTCAGAGCCGCAGGATGTTTACCCTCAGCGTCCAGACTGCAAATGAAGCGCACATGCGGATTGAAGGCGCAAATTGATCACAATAATTAAAATAGCCTGCGCTTTGTAAAGTGAAAAAAGTCGTAACATGCAACTTTTGTCAAAACAAATTAACATGGCACGGAACCACCATGTTTGTTTTGTTTTAAAGTGGGGAAACATAACGTTAGTTTCTCAGGTAGCTCATCTGATGCGTTCCTTACCGTGTTAGTAGGTTACAGACAGTGATAAGGTTGGCTACTTATTTTACTTTTAATTTCATTTGAATTAGCTTCAGCAGCGTTTATATTTACTTTATAAATAAATTAACTTGCAAATTATGAGGGCAAGGCTTTTAAAGTTTAAATCTTCTGGCAAAGATAAAGTAAAGATCCTGCAATTTATGGAAGTAAAGCAGAATAAAATCCAGCGAGATCAGTAATATGTCAATTAATTATATGCCACATTCCCATGTAAATATCTGTCTTTGGAGGATGTTTTTTTAGCACCCCTAGTTCTCTCATTTTTATTCCAAATACAATTTATAATTTGAATCACAGGGCTATTTTTATCTCTATAATTAAGTATTTTCTCAAGTACCACCTTTAACTGCTATACTTTCCTATCTTAAAAGGCAGAACTCTTCTAGTCTAAAAAAAACTAATTTGTTGAATTGGGGGGACCTATTGTTTGAACCCCTTAGGGGCTTTAAAAAACAAAAATGTCTTTTTTTGCACTTTATGAAACAAAGTACCCTATATTTTGTGGATGTACAGCTACATTTCTCATGTAAGTTTGCGTAGTTTTAACACAAACATTTATTTTTCATATTGCACCAGTACAGTTAATGAGCAACCTGTACTTGTGTGCTTGTTTGTTCTGTCTAAAATGTTTATTTTGGAATAAAGAGGTTAATATAAAAAATAATTTTTGTCCGATTCATCGATTAATCGAAAAAATAATCGGCCGATTCATCGATTTTTAAAATAATCGTTAGTTGAGTGTTCATACCCAAAATGTTTTACACATAACACTGAGCTGACACTGCTCAATACACAATAGCTGGCAGCGACACTGCACAGAGCAGCCACTCGCAAGGACCCCCAGAGTCTCAGCTGCTCTCTCCCCCTCAGTGACAGGTGTGAGGTGGGAGAAGAAACAGAGCAAGGCACCGAACCAAACTTCGTTTCCTTTGTTTTTGAAATGCCAGATGGGAAACTCATTGGATGCCATTGCCGTGTGAGAAATTAAGGCATTTGCAGGAAAAGGTACATTATTCTTACCAACATATCACAGCAAATATGGCAAAGCCACTCTCTCCCATTGAACATATAAACTTTACTGGACGTGCTTCAGGAGCGTCAAAATGAAGCAGGAGACGCTTTTTTGCTGCTTGAAGCGCGTGTGGTGTGAACGTAACATTAAGCAGGTGTGTTGTACTGAAGGCCAGCTTTAGCAGTTGTAAATGTCCCAAGGGCAAAATAAGCACAGTTATCCACAAACTACATCCATTTATCCACCTTTTGGGAATAAAGACTAAAATTATCTTGAAGAACCATGAGAAAATCCCTGCATCTGTTTGACATTTGCTATGGATCGCGCCCCTCCCCAGTTGTCCTTTACATTAGCTGTTGTTCTCTCCCCCCAGTCCACAGACAGAATTGTCCCAAAGAACAAAAGAAACCCTCCAAAATAATCCTGAAGTTATCAGGCATTTTGATTTTTTGTAAATTTTTGAAAGTTTCAAGCTTACCTGCTTGCAAACAGCGCATCATGCTTGTTCCCGTGAATGAAGTTGTCCGTAGGGACATTAGATATTACACTATGTTTCTGGGGAATCTTTTTAGTAAAGGGCGTACTATGTATATATTAGGGATGGGACGATTTATGAAAACCGTCAGAATCGTTCGGTTCGACTGTCTCGGTTCGGTTCGCGTGTGTTTCGTTCGGTTCATGCGCTGCTCCTTTTTCTCATAGAGGAAGCGATTACACTCCAGAGCAGAAGGTGGCGGTACTGCGACCAAAGCCAACCTCCAGTAGTAAACAAGAAGAAGAAGAAGCGATGCAGCTTAGCCGGGTGTAGCAGGGAAAAAAATCAGTTGTTGTGGAGAATTGTGTCAGACTGGCTAGTGGGAAAGAACTGGGGTTGGAAGACGCGCCAGCAGCACTTTATAGGTCTGCTGTATGGGAGCGCTTTGCATTTAGAGTGACCTACGATGACGGCGTAAAGAAAGTTGTGGATATAAGTGCAACACGTTTTGTTTATGCTAACAGCAACATGTCATGCTAACCCCGAAATCCCTCATACTCCGTCAGCAACCCCCGCTCCGCCCCGCTGCGCTCCAGACCGGCTGCTCAAAGCCTACAGCCCCCACTGTGGCTTCGTCTGCTCCCCTCTGAGTTCCTTGGAGATGGTAGAGAGCATGTAACCTGACAACAGCCAGATGCATGTCTCGCTAGGTGGAGCGAGACATGAGCGAGACGTGCATCTGGCTGTTGTCAGGTTAGAGAGCATGCGCCAGATGATTGAATTCAAAGCAGCAAAACATACGGAAATGATCCAGGGTTTCCGCGGATCATTTAAAAATAATTACAATCCATTATTTTTGGGGGGATTTTTTCATTAATTTCATAATTTTTTATGGAATTTCGGGGTAACAATCAACATGTATCGAATCGAACCGAAAACCGTGACCAGAAACCGGGAATCGAACCGAACCGTGGATTTTGTGAACCGTTCCACCCCTAGTATATATACGCATTGCTAGCTAAAAGCCTGCTGGCAGGCTTTCTTGTGTTTTCAGACACGTCCGCCACAGACTGACTGGCCATGTTCAGTGTCCGTTTCCTTTTCTGTTTCGCAATCTCATATTCAGAATGGGGATGGGGATGTTTTGATTTCTATAGCATTTTTTTGCCACTGAATGGAGCGCACAGAGAGACTGATGTACTGCGTTTCAACTCGCAACCCCTCACTCACTTGCTTCAGTGCTTTACTTTTCGTGCTCAATAATGTTTGTGCATGCTAGCTCTGCTGTTTTTCTGGCCTTTTTCCCCCTACCTGACCACATTGTTTGGGTGTTAAATTTTGATCTGCTGAAAATGACTAGAAGGTGCATTTTTAGTTTTTTGGCAGCCAAATATTTGGTCTATTCCTAGCTTAAACTGGATCTGGAGGGAAATAAGTCAGTTTGGTGCAAAAATTCCTCTTCCTCTTTTAGAGTTGCACTTTTATTATCTGTTGAAAATCATTACCTGCACATTTGTTAGTTGGCTCTCCTGAAAGTCTATTTCTCTCTTGGAATCTGAAAACCATAAGGATCCAACAGCATAGCTATTTTGGTTTCTTAATAGCTTCTTGCAAACGGTTAAGGATGCTCATGTTGAGGCTTTTCAGTGTCTGACTTCAGATTGGCGGTTCTCTGGGCCTCTTAACAAAAGCCTCAGTTCGCACACACCATGGCAGGAGACCACATTACCCTCTGCGATGATGATCAGGAGCCGTCGTGGCATGCTCTGCCTTTTCCTCCCGCCTACATGAACAGTTAGATGATTGGGGAGTGCTGCTGAAGTGCTGGGAAGTTGTACAGCTATTTTCTTGTTGGCTTGTGTAACATGGTCTGCCATTAAAACTTGGTTTCTACTTTTCTCTGTAATCTTACCAGCTTTTTAATTTGTCATTGAACTAAAACCACCTCCTTTATACAAATTTGAAAACTGATCCTGCCTCAAATGTATTTTTATATGTGCACTTTCCCCCCAAAAAATTAATCCAATATTTTAGTCTATATTAATTTATTTAATTTAACAGCCCCAGTACATTGTTGCTTAAATTTTATCCTATCACTTTATTAAGGGCTCTGCCATCGATGCAGTTGGTCAGTTTTGCAAATTAGGGTGTTGGTTGGCGTTACAGGCCTGTTTTAGCTCTTACAGCATACTTCAAAGGATTTATTTTCATTTAGATGCACCAAACATTTGTAAAGTTTGAAATCATTTTCAGGGTCTGGTCTCTGGCACTGGTAAAACCCCAGGTCATGGTAGTTTATCTGGCTGTGGAGTGGTTTGCTTGCCATCTGAATGTGTGCCCATTTGTAACTTGTAGGGAGTGTGTTATGACCAACAGATTTTTATTTTGGCTATTTTATACAGTTGAACCTTGTGCAGCATTTCCAGAAGGGCCATGAACAAAAAAAAAAAGAAAACGTGGCCTGCTGCAGCATGTCTGCTGAGTTCAAGTTTAACAAAGAATTGCTCCTTTTAATTGTTTCGGTGTAAAAATGCTTTAAGATAAAGTTTACACTTTACATCCTTGCAAGCAGCTGTGAAGAGACCAGGCAGACATTTTGAGGCTTGTTTTTCCAGGTGACAGTTGGGCATGTTATCGTTAAAAACAGAAAATATTTGCATTTAAGGTAACTTCAATGAAAGTATCTTCAGTTTATTCAGTAATGATGCCTCAAGTTGTTGACTTTTAATCTGAAAAGTTAAGATGAGCGATGACTGGAATATGCGCTTTTCATTTATTGTCAGATTTGAAATCTTTTGTAGACATTTTTGAACAGGAAGAAAAAAGTAAATTTAGATCACTGATCCATTTTAATATTTTTCCTATTTTCTTTTAATCAAAATCCAGATATTTTTGTGGTTCTCCGTCTGATCGTGAGCATAGGTACTTGACCTGCATATTTATTTATTTTTATCATGTTGATGCTCTTGTTCATTCTGCCATCTGATCTGTCCTCTCGAAATGCCACGGTGGCGCCCATCTCCATGGCAACCCTTCTGCCTCTGACATCAGTACCAGCACTCCACAGCCAATGAGGGAGGAGGGGAGAGAACAAGAGCCTTGACACTGTGAAATCCTGTTGTGATCCAGGCAAAGATGTAATTTGGGCGCTCCCAGCTGCCAGGACCAGCCTGCTAGTTGCTAGTTAAACGCACAAACGATCAGGCACCTATCAGCTTTGGTGCAGCCAAGGCAAGCTTCATCACAACATTCTGATGAAAGGATTTAATAACTATGGAGTTTAGCACTACGTTGTTGCATAGATATGCATCCTTAATAAACAAAATGAATGCCAATTGCACTTTTCCTCTTGTGCTTTGTCAGGGGGAACAAACCAAGGCCGTTAAGTGATGCAAAGTAAAATTTGCACATTTGGTCCATCAACTTTGATCTTATCTCGTGGCCTGATTCACGTTGCCAGAGTGTTGTTGCAAAAGCTGCAGTTTCCTTAAAATGTGCTCATGCAAATGTTGGGCCTTCTTCGTTTGATTCTTTTTCTTTTCTACTGCTGTAGGTGCAGTTAAGGGTGTTCTATAATTATTTTAATATTTAAACAATTGAAACCCAGCTCTTAGTCAGATGCTTTTGTTTTGAATAATGAATTTTTTCATCCTTCTGCAGGGCCAGTTTTAATTTCATATACATTAAAATCATATAAGTTTGGACTGTTGATTCAGAAAGTAGGAAACGGTGGATTTCTTGAATGCATTTTCTTACTTGATCCTATTTTATTTCAATGCCTTGCGACCATTAGATCAGTTTTACCCTTAAAAATGGGAATAATGTAAAATCCATCCATCCTCTCCAGTTTGTTCTGTTAGAGTTGTGGTGGTGTTGGTGCCCATCTCTGGGGAGGTACACCCTGGATAGGGCAGGGCAAAACGGAGACGTACAACCATGTACATACATACTCACACTTAAGGCCATTTTAAAGAAGCCAGCTAAACTAACAGTCATGTTTTTGGAGTGTGGGATGAAGCCGGAGTACCCAGAGAGAACCCATACATTTATGGGGAGAACATGCAAACTCCATGCAGAAAGACCCCAGGCTGGGAATCGAATAGAAAATATTCTTGCTGCAAGGCAACAGTGCTACACCATGCAGCCACAGTGTAAAACCCTTACAGTTTAGAGGAAGTTGATGAATTAATGCTTTCCTGGACGTATGCGGTTCTTTCATTTCTTTATGGATCAGTCTTTTTTCTTGTTTGCAAAACAATTGCATCACTACTTCTAGCACAAATAAGAAAATTTTTATCTTATTCTAATGAAGATTTTATTCTTTTTGGATCTAATCATCTGCCTGGACTCTCCCAAGTTAACTCAAGTTCTCTCTGAGATGAACTGTGTTCTTTTGATCTGATATCTTTTTACTTCCTGTGATAACCCGGGTCAAACTGAAACAAGTTGAGATTGTTGATTGTTCCGGTTGAATGCTGCTATTTAGTTTTTACACCCTTAGTTTTGTTTACATTCGCATCTAAGCACACAGACATTCACCACATACTGCTGCAGACCTCGTCTTTCTAGTTTTGGTTAAATACAGGAAAAGCTTGTAATGCTGATCCTTTAGATGTATAAACAGATAAACAATAGTATAGTGTCGTCTGTTAATATCAACCTTTTTTTTTTTTCTCTATTGAACAAAGTAATGTTCCTTGAGAAGAAAAAAAATAAGATGAGTTATTATAAGTATATATTGATGCATTACTGTGATAGCAGTTTTGGATTTTCTAGTTATCGTGTTAAAATGTTAATTAAACAACTAAGTTGTTAAGCCAAAGTCAGTTAAGAGGGAAGCTCCACATGAGGCCCAGGATGTCCTTTTATCCAAAAATGGTTTTCTATTGATTAAGAGACTGAAATCTCATTTAGAACCTGCTCTAGTGAATAGGAGTCTGATTTACTTTCATCTTTGCTCTGAGGGTTTACTGAACACCTCACTTGTGATCAGTTAAGCAGAGGCCAAAAGTAGTCTAAAGTTGAAGATTAAGGTGCTCGAAGATTGTTCTCAAGTTTTATTCTATAGTTTGGTAAACTTTTTTTAATATTTGGTTTCCATGCTATTACTTTGTAGTAGCCTGATAAACCAGACTAGATGTGAGATTAAGTGTGTAATTTAGTCTGGCCCCGATGAATGAGACATCGGAAGATTGTTGATGAGAACAACACATTGTTTTTCAAACCATGTCTGTGCCTATTGGCCAACGTTCTGACCAATGAGCGCAACTAACTGACGTAGTAAGCATGACAGAAAGCTGATGGGGGAGTGTAAACAAACAGCCTGTCGGTAAAACCATGAATTTGTCCTTCTCAAAAATTAATGAGCGTAGAGCCTCTTTCTGCTCACATTTCAACAAAAAAACCCAAGTCTAATCCTTCCAAAACTGATTCCAAAGCTGAGTCAAATGAGAACTGTTCGATAGCCATCTTCCTTGTTGTGCTTTCTCCAGCGCCGCACTGCTTTGTCGTCACTCCCTCAAAACCCCGCCCGCTTTGCATCCAGAATTTCAAAACACATCTCTGCAGTGTGATTAGCCAGCCCGACGGGCATTGATCGAGGCTAGACCACTCCCAGGCAAAAATGATTTTGTCAGCTGCAAGTGGGGCTAGTTTACTAGGCTAACTTTGTAGAGTTCGTTAAGCTGAAATGAGTTAATGTAGCTAATGTGATTAGCTCTAAAAAAGCTTACTTAATCAACAGTAAGAAAAACGACAATGCCCAATGTTTTTTTTTTCCTTTTTTGTCGAAGTTTGCTTTTTCATTAAATACCTGATGACATTGGTGGTATGTTTTCCAAATCCAGATTGTCTTAAATATTAGCAAAGCTGACTCACATTTTATCTCACAAGTAGGTATTCTTAAAATGCTAAATGTTTCATGTAGTCCACACAGGGTAATCGTTGGCAGAAGATTAAAATTATCACACATATTTTTTGTTTTGTTTTTTGTTGTGATTAAACTTTTTTTTTTAATGCTTTTGCTATCATTTGGCTCTTTTTCTTTTTTAAATAAAATGATTTAAAAGGTGATGATACTTTTAAGGAACATTACAAATTCCCTGCTCCCTATTTGTTTAAACACAGACTGGGCTTCCACCAACAAATGTAGTCTCACCACTTCTGCTTTTTTCTTTTCTCACTTAATGTTTTAAATAGTAGAGTTATGCAGATGTTCTTTGAATTTCTAATGTGGTTAATGTTTGAGGTTTGATCTGTAAATATACACTTCGTCTCACCCTAATGTAAAAGTGGACTCTGCCCTGTAATAGAAATGGTTGTAACACAGTAAAGTGGTAAATGAGCGAATACGGCAGCTTGGAGTCTGTGTGCAGAGTGCTTGAAAGGAAAGTTTCTTCATCAAAGTCACTTCCACTTAAGTTTCCTCACAGTTGGGGCTTTTTTTTTATCACAATGATTTTGTAATTTCTTTTGCCTCTTTGTAATTCTTCTGTTGATGTAGGTGCGATATGCATCGCTCCATACCCTTGTTTCTTTCTTTTTCTTTTTTTTTTTCCACCATTTTATTGCGATAAGAAGATTGGTTTTTAAAGCTTATATTTCACTAATGTGGAAAGATACAGGTTTCTGTCTGAGGCATTTAGCTGTGGAAACTGTAATGGGCGGAAAAACATTTATTTTTTTATTATTTTTTTTTTCCTTTGCAAAGCCCCTCGCACTAGATTGGCCAAAAGAATACCAGTCTGACTTGTTGTTTAGGGAGGTATTAAAACTATATATGGACCATAAGAACATTTGATATTTTATTATTGTGTGGCTTTTTAGAGATCTAAAAATCAACAAAAAATGAAATCACTTGTCAATAATCTAACATTTGAGTCTGCTACTACTGCATTGACTTGATCACTGCTTCTTGATGGTGCGTTTCCACGCACAGCACACCATCCTTGATGCGTTACTGAACCTATCCTGATTTTCAGCTTCATGATGCCTATAAAGCCTTGGATCTAAAATTCAAGCCTCAATGTTCATACATCTGCATTTAAACATATACTGTGAACCTCTCATCTTCCTCTTCTAACACGGTCTCTTTAATATCATCCTGGTTACAGTCCTGTTGCATAACGCTGGTGCTGCAGCAGAGAAAAAGCCTTGCATTCTTATTGCCATGGAAACTCCCCCCTCCTCCCCACAGCCAAGCTCCTCTCTACACACCAAGCATGCTCAGGCAAAATTATACATGCAAGGGAAACAGGAAAAGCATCCAAGTATAATCTCTTTAGAGTGCATTGTTGCACAGAGGACATCCTTTTGACCCTGCAGAGCTTTTTTTATACAGATTAAGTGGATATAAATTTGCACAAGAATAAGAAGCAGCTTGTAAATTAAATGTGCTTTTAAGAATTTCAATGAAGTTTCAGGTCTGTGAAATCCTATGTAGGCTATAGCAGCAGCTTCAAAGTTGGTATGGCTTTGACCTTCTACTCAGTTTAAAAAGGAATGGGTTTAGCTTTGATTAATTTCATGATCTTAAATTTAGCGGGGAAAAAGGGAAAAAATGAAATGAAAAACAATGTCTTAATTGGTTCACATCCATTCACTGATTTTAAAGAAATATTAAAAAGGTTATTTCTGAATTGTTTGGCATATAGACCTCAAGTTTTTTTATTATGTTTTTTATTTTTTATTACGGTATTTTTTTTTTTTTGCACTAATTTAAAGAAAACATATCTGGAAGTTCAGATGGACATGGGTGGGTGGGTAGGTGTGTGTGTAACCATCTGTTTAGTATGAACTGCTTGCAGGACACTCCCCACCGTTATCAGGGGAATTTAAATCCACAGATACTAACTGTAGCCTCAAGTACAAAAGTTGTCTGACTTCTGCAGCGATATTGCTGATAAAGTGGAGCAATTGAGAACCCTTCCAATGAACAGATGGCGTCATAAAATGCACTACACTCTTTGTACTTTGTACTTCCTCAAGAAGTTCCTTCTGTTTACTGCTGGACTAACGGAATGTAATTTAAACTCTGTAACTGTCATATGTCTTAAAAAACCAGAGTAGTTTAATTTCTTAACTTAATCAAATCTTACTAATTTAATCAGGGCTAATTTTATGCAGAGTCATTAAGTAACTTCCATGCATGAATGTTAGGTTATTGTGGTTCATGCTAGTTTTTCTTAACTAGGTCTGAACTGTAAATCAATAGCTATTGCAATATACACCTGATCAACATCAATAGTAAATACTGTATGTCTGATGAGGGTATACAATTTAAATTTGAGATGATTGTCCTTCTGGTCCTTTTTTGGAATTGGTAAAGTAAAAACCAATAATCATCATTATGAAAGGTTTATGATACGTTTTTCGATATTGCACAGCTCTAATAACGCGGACAGATTTTTTTTTTTTTAAGTTTGAATACCTGTTTGAAAATCTGCTTCCTTGTTCTCAACTTTTTAAGTAAAAAAGGATAAATGTTCCTGCAGGTAAAGTATATTCAGTGCCCGTCTAGTTAACGGTTGTGTCCATGATGATTAGGGTCCACACAGATGTTGGTTACCCCTTTTCCTAATCCTAGTCCTGTAGTTCTGGATGGAGGGAAGGTCGGCTCTAATGATTCTCTCATTGTGGACCATCTTCTGACGGCAACAGGTGGGGGAGGCACAGGATTACATTACTGTTATTCTAATCATTGCAGTTCTTTCTCTTGGATCCTATTAAAAGGACTTGGAAACTGTAGACACTGTGATGTAAAACCTCTAGATGGATTAATACCAACAACAATTCCTATTTTGATTTTAAAATGAAGGGATAAAGTATCATAGTTGAGCATAGCATAAATTACACACAAAAACTTTTATTGTTGAATCACAAACATTTTGGGTTTTCATTCAGATCAATCTAATAACACATTAAGAGTTTGGCGATTTTCTGTATTTGTTCATCAGCAGTTGAATACAAATTTAAGAAAAGTTATGATTTACATTTTTTTTTTAAATATTGTTTCATTAACGTAACCTGGCAGCAGCCAGATTGCAGCGAATTTTGACTTCTCGTAAGCTGATAAACTCCTGTCGGAAGAAAAGCACAGACATCTTTCCCATCTACAAATGGAAGTGCTTCACTTTGCCTCCTTTTTAAAATGAAACATTTTTGCTATATTTCCTAAAATTTAGTCAATTGTGGTATCAACAGGCGAGTCCTCCAGCATAGCCATGTTTGTTATGCCCCAGCAAGGCCCTTCTGACTCTCATCATTCTTGCATGTCCCACCCCAAAAAACACTGCTTGCATGTCATTGGTCCGACCTGATGATGGTTCCAAGATGGATGTATTGGCATGAGTCTTTCAAGATGGATTTGGTGTGAGAAAGAAAATTCAGATCTCATGACAATCCTGCTTGCAGCACAACATTTACGGTCTTATGGCCAAATTGTATGGCTTGAATTCCTTACACGTCTTTAAACGTTACCTTGCCCACTTCGTAATTTTTCCCTTTTGGATGAAGTTTTTTTTTTTTTTTTTTTTTTTTTTATTGCATTAGATCAATAAACATTTGACGTTCATCAAATATCCCTTTCGATAATTTATATAGTCCCCATCTGTCATAAGATAAGCAAGAAGGAAAGAAACTCTAATTACCCAATTTTTTATATTTTTTGCAACCAAGACATATTGGTCCACACATTTACCCAATTTGAATAATGCAGAACCAAATTCAGCCTTTTTGTATTTCACAGTGAAAAGCAAAAACACTGCTGACCACTTTTAAATAATCATAATTCAGTGATAAACCTGCTCTTGCATGATCCAGGTTTCTGCCTGTACACGAGGGTATCTGCTCGAGTAGAACAGTAACATGGAAAACTATTTATTTTCCTCCCACGCACACATGCACACACACATTCCTCTGGAGCGAGTAGAAAGGAAGGTCACTCATATTTCCCTTGCAGAAGGCTGGCACACTTGTGTTTACATTTTTGTCCTTACACCCCCATTGCTATAGCAACTCATTTCTTATTTTGTCCTGTTGTGTGGGTGTCTTTTGCAGACATTAGCATTGCTTGTAATGTGCAGAAATAAAACTATGCTCGACTGGATGTAGATGATGAAGCTCTGGGATGTCGTGGAAACCATAAATATTGCAACCCTTCTATATCTGTTACCTTGATGTTCAGCAGTTTTTCACAATTTCTTTTGGTAAAGTGACTGCATCATTTGATGCTCACCCACCATAAACCTAATGGTTAGAGCTATACTTGATGGATTTATTCTGCTAATACGATACAAGTATCTAGATGGATTGCAACACTATAAACTAGAAAATAAGAGTCCTTCAATTTATTTGAAGGAACTTGTATCAGTTCCGGTTGTGCAGCTTTTTCTTATTTAGGGCAAAAACATATGTCATTTAGCTCCTCAAAAAAATTGCCATTTAGGAAAAAGAGGATTTCAAATCCAGCAATGGGATGTTTTGGCATACACATTCATAGGTAAACTGCTCATTGAACATTTGTAATGAAAAAGAAACTGAGCCTGTAAAGGTGGTTGTTCAGGAAGCTGCTGTACTCGAGCATATAATTGGGAGGTTGAGTGGAAGGAAAAAATTCTGGTAATAAAAGGGCATGCATTTATATACTGTGGTCTTGAGGTTTATGAAGGATTTACAATTTCAGTACAATACTATCTTACCAGTCACTGGCTGCATTGATGCAAAATAAATGTGTAAAAGAGCATTGCATAAAAACAATTCTCATTGGATGTAGAAAGTAGAAAGGCACATATTTCTACTTTGTATTTTTAGTAGGGATGAACCAAAAGGAACATTTTTGGCCGAAAAGTAAATGTTTTTTAATTATTTGGGGAAAAAACTGATTTTAAAGTGTATTGCTGTGTAATTAATTTCTAAAATACATATGAACTTATTTATCAAACTGGTCTTTCTAAATGATCTAAACTTTGATGTACCTGGATATACCTATGAACTTGAGGTATTGATGTGTGACCTTTGTTTAAACAGTCTGCAAAGCATTGATCGAACCCACAAAACTGAACCGGTGCTTCATCTGTCTCGCTTTTACTTCCTGATATAAACACAGCTGAGCCTATTTTACTTGATATATGGTGTCTTTTTTTCCATTTTATGTTGTTTGACTAAACTTTGTTAATGCACTTAAAACACAAGCTCTAACTGTTTTAGAGGAGAAAAAAGGGCAGTTTGCAGCAAAAACAAAAGGGGGCAAAGTAAGCAGACATTCAGAGATGTTCCAGAGGATATTGTTGGAATTCAATACGGCCTTTAAGAAAACAAACACACTTTTTCTTTCTCTCCTTGCATTTGACCTTCATTAACCATCTAACCCTCTTTTAACTGTTATGTTGAGTATTATATTGTTTTACATAGTTTTTACTAGGGATGGGGATCGAAACCCGGTTCTATGAAGGACCCGGTTCCACTTTTTTCAAAACCCGAAAATCAATAACGTTTGGGCTTATCGATACCACTATCGAGTCTGGTCGGAGGTCCTGTAACATAATTGTGTGTCCCTCGTCGCGTCACAGCATTTAAATCTAATCAATCCAAACACTGCAGCATCTCCACCAATGTTTTGGAATGAAATTGTAAGCAAACAGATATTAAAAGTAAAACAAGTGAAGTCTGGCAGTTAACTTCGCTCGCGACTTGAGGATGGCTGAATGGACGAAAAGGTCTAAAGTTTGGCTTCATTTTACCAAGGTCAAAGATAAAGAAGAAGCGAGATGCAACTTGCGCTGCAAAATCATCTCTCTAAAGGGGGAAAACAACCGCAATGGCCAAGCACATTAGTATTGTGCATGAAATAAAGGCCAAATGCAGTACCTTCGACTGTCTCCGGGTTGAAAAGACTCCTCCTCCTGCTGCTGCCGCCGCCGCACCACAGTCGGGCCCGTCTTCATCATCCACTCAGAGTAAACGCGCACACAGACTTTGTAGCCTGTCCGGTCAGTTAAAAACAGTAATTGTGAAATCCGTGTTGTAATCGGCAGCATACAAGCTAGTTAGCTTGAAAAGTAAATCAAGTTTCAGACGTGCTGCGTGATGATGTGTTCAGATTGGCTCAGTAAAACGACAATTAGGTTATCATGATGCGTTCAAGTGTAACGTAAAGAAAAGGGAAATTGAGTTTTTGGCGAGAAACATGAGTAATACAGTTGTATATTGCTTTAATTATTTTAGAATATATAATTAAACTACTGATGCCAACATTTATTAAAAATTACATTTAATTTAAAATACAATTATTTATTTGCTAAATATTTTCCTAATCACTAAAAACATGATGAAAAGTGACCGTAGACAATACATTAACCAACAATTGTGAAAATTTATGTAATTTTTTTAACCAAAAGAAGACATTTCTTCAAATAATTTTTTTCCCCACTTCCTTTCTGTCTGTTAAAAACATATTGCCGCATCGTCTTTCCACCAAATAACAGAAAAGTATCGATAGTGGTATCGATAAAGACTCGAATCGATAAGAAGTATCGATAAAGGTATCGATATCAATAAATATTAACGACCCCCATCCCTAGTTTTTACATTGGGTTATTTAGGACAATACATTTAGGCATTTGATCAATTTCTATTTGTAAAATCGGCTATTTTATTATATTTATGATATTTTATTATTTAAAAAATAAATAGATTTTTTAAAAGGAAATTTTACAACTGTAAATATACAGTCATATGTTTATATTACTGCTTTTTTGTATTTTGTACTGTTTTCAAGGCTCTACTTTAAAAAAATGACATTTTCTGGCGAGCTGTACTTAACGAAATTTCCTTTTGTTTACATTCCTCTACACAAAATGACAAAATCTGTCTAAGTCTAATATGGCTAAAAACTAGTCATCAGTGCTTCACTAGTTTTTGTGCGAAGGTGCTCCAAATTGAGACCTGACATTTCCTGTCTATAGATTTTACTTTAAAAGCTTCCCAGCAGCAAACCACAGGAAGGAAGCGGCATTTATCACAGAACTCAGCGACTTACTTTTGCCTCTGCATAAAACTCAATTCTCATCTGTCACTCATGTCGGTGTAAAAGGTTTTTTTTTTTTTTTTTTTTTTTTATTCCCTAAAATAAACACTTTCATAATACAGGAAACGGTCTGTGTTTTTCACACCGAATGGAGTAAAATGTTTGTTTGTTTTTTCACTACTAATTATTTTCTAATTTAAAGTTTAGATTTTTATGGCTGAAAATTAAAAAACATGATTGGATAATTATTATACTTATTGTATTTGTATATTTGTTTTTAAGATGTAATAATCACAAAGTTAATTTATAATTTTCATTCAGGTGAAATAAGCTAAAAAGAACTATCTTATCAAATTGACAGTTTATTGAAATATATCCATAGAGTAGAAATTATAACTAAAAGCAGAATTTTGTTTTGTTTTTTTCACTCTGCATACTTTTATAGGAATTGCTAATGAAGACATACAACGTAATAAATTTCCATCCAATCATAATCTTAATATAGAGCTCTTTTTTTTTTTGTCTTAAATGTGACCAAGCTGTTACTCTGACTGTGCTTCCCCTCCTTTTTAATCGGGCTTTGTTCTGTGGTTCCATTAGGGGCTATTATGGTCAAAACACATCAGCTCACATTAGTTTGATGAAAATAAATATGCCAAATGTGCAGGAATGTCTCACGGCTTCATGCCTGAAACATTTTCAAACATTGTTTTTTAACCTGCTCTTTAACTTTTTATTTTTTATTCTAAACTTAAGCTTTTCTTCTCATTGATCCAGCTCTGCTTACGACCGGGACAACAAGATCCGCGTGGCCATCAAAAAGATCAGCCCCTTCGAGCACCAGACCTACTGCCAGCGCACCCTGAGAGAAATCAAAATCCTGCTGCGCTTCAAGCACGAGAACATCATCGGAATCAATGACATCATCCGGGCGCCGACCATCGATCAGATGAAGGACGTGTATCCTAGTGCTTGGTTTAATGATTATGGTGGTATACTCAGGTTTTTAAAATGTGTATATGGTGCTCAGAGAAACATGGAGAGTGGAAAGGCCCACATAAGCCTTTTTTTTTGTTTGAGTAGGGATGTTCATTTGTATTTTATTACATAATGGCCACCTGTCACCATGTATTTGCCTCAGATGCTCTTCACTGTCTCACAACAGCAGTAAATTGAGTCCATGTCGCCGTCGTTGGGCGGTTTTGCATCAATGCAGAGAAACAAAATGGTCCATTATGACTGCTAGATTATTGCCTTCAATTAGTTGAAAGGTTTAACTGAAAAAAAAAAAATGCTACACCCTTGCCTAGCACTCTTAATTTAAAGCTTTTTTTATAAAAAAAAAAGCAGTTGCTATGGTAATATAGTGCAAAAAAAGGTTAAACAACATGTAAAATTGAGCTGACGTTAAGCTAACATTACAGACAAAACCCTTGGTTTGTGAAATTTGGCTTACAAACAGAAATATCTTTAATTGTACAGTTTAGTGGCCTGCATCCCAGACCTAAAGAAACTGGATCGTCTGACCGCGACAGAAAAAAACTGGCTTGAAAAAGAGAGGAGACTGTTGGAGCTGCTTTGTTGGCTTTTATGAGAACATTTTAAAAGCCACAGCTGTGCTGTTAAGTAAACCTACATGTAATATACACTATATTGCCAAAAGTATTTGCTCACCCATCCAAATTATTGGAATCAGGTGTTCCAATCACTTCCATGGCCACAGGTGTATAAATTCAAGCACCTAGGCATGCAGACTGTTTTTACAAACATTTGTGAAAGAATGGGTCGCTCTCAGGAGCTCAGTGAATTCCAGCGTGGAACTGTGATAGGATGCCACCTGTGCAACAAATCCAGTCGTGAAATTTCCTCGCTCCTAAATATTCCACAGTCAACTGTCAGCTGTATTATAAGAAAATGGAAGTGTTTGGGAACGACAGCAACTCAGCCACGAAGTGGTAGGCCACGTAAACTGACGGAGCGGGGTCAGCGGATGCTGACGCGCATAGTGCGAAGAGGTCGCCAACTTTCTGCAGAGTCAATCACTACAGACCTCCAAACTTCATGTGGCCTTCAGATTAGCTCAAGAACAGTGCGCAGAGAGCTTCATGGAATGGGTTTCCATGGTCGAGCAGCTGCATCCAAGCCATACATCACCAAGTGCAATGCAAAGCGTCGGATGCGGTGGTGTAAAGCACGCCGCCACTGGACTCTAGAGCAGTGGAGACGCGTTCTCTGGAGTGACGAATCGCGCTTCTCCATCTGGCAATCTGATGGACGGGTCTGGGTTTGGCGGTTGCCAGGAGAACGGTACTTGTCTGACTGCATTGTGCCAAGTGTAAAGTTTGGTGGAGGGGGGGATTATGGTGTGGGGTTGTTTTTCAGGAGCTGGGCTTGGCCCCTTAGTTCCAGTGAAAGGAACTCTGAATGCTTCAGCATACCAAGACATTTTGGACAATTCCATGCTCCCAACTTTGTGGGAACAGTTTGGAGCTGGCCCCTTCCTCTTCCAACATGACTGTGCACCAGTGCACAAAGCAAGGTCCATAAAGACATGGATGACAGAGTCTGGTGTGGATGAACTTGACTGGCCTGCACAGAGTCCTGACCTCAACCCGATAGAACACCTTTGGGATGAATTAGAGCGGAGACTGAGAGCCAGGCCTTCTCGTCCAACATCAGTGTGCGACCTCACAAATGCGCTTCTGGAAGAATGGTCAAAAATTCCCATAAACACACTCCTAAACCTTGTGGACAGCCTTCCCAGAAGAGTTGAAGCTGTTCTAGCTGCAAAGGGTGGACCGACGTCATATTGAACCCTATGGATTAGGAACGGGATGTCACTTAAGCTCATATGTGAGTCAAGGCAGGTGAGCAAATACTTTTGGCAATATAGTGTAGGTTGGAGAATAAAGTTGTTGCTCTTTTTTATCCTAAAAATAGAAAACAAGCAGCTTTTCTGTTTCACATTGAATAGCTGAGACTTGTCTGTTTTATGGACTTTCTGGAGAAGTGACTGCTGTAGTGGGTGATTCTGGCACTACTTAAAGCAAGAAGTAGTTTATAATACAAATAGTATTTAATTGCACACTTTTAATGCCTTACATTATGGCCACAATTGGTGTATCAGATGGGGGGGGGGGGGGGAAGCAAAGCATAGAAATGTAAGCTGGGTTATCAAATCTCTGAAACCTTAAGCTCTTGTAGAGTTTTCCCAATCTACTCTGGTCAGTGTTGATGCTGCACAGCATGTTGAATTGCAATGTTCAGAAGAATTTTCTTTTACAAATGGTACAGTTTGCTTATTTATTAAGAAAACTACGGGTATGATGTATGTAATTTCTTGTAGCTATTTGGTCAATGTCTATCTGACTTGAAGGCCAACGGTCTGTTTATTTGTAGCTGATGTTTGAAAGCTAACAGGAAATGAAGATCCTGCATTGATGGAGCTTTTTGGGTAATTTGGATTAAAATCCTCAGTGGATTTGGTTATAGTATCATTATAGGATGCTTATCTGATATCCGCTGGTCCAGCCAGGGGACTGTAGATCTGAAGTACAGGAGCTAATATTGCTAAATCTGTCAATTCTGATTATAAATGTTTAAGAATACACAGCTGGTCACAGTCTATTACATATAGGGATGCATAGCTGCCAAACAGTAGGATTCCCTTGCTGACCACTAAAAGCTTCACTTATCTGTACATTATTGTCCTCACCTAGATCTCAATCCAGTTTAACATTTGATCCATGTAGTGAATAATATAGCTTGTTTTCTTTTCTGACCCCAGCTGACTCCTAGCAAAGAGCCGTATCTTAGTGGAAACCTTGGCACTGGGTGCAAGAGGAAAGGTTTTAGAATTTCTTTAATCTTTGGTCTCCAAACATTTCTAGTGAAACTGGTGACAAACATCTGGTTGTGCTGGAACCAACTCAGACCATTTGGTAGAATCTGATGCAGAGATCATACTAGTGTCAGAACCTAAATAATCCAAATTGTTCATCAACCTGCCTTTCTTGGCTGCTTTCCTCCAAATTGTCAAACAGAATTGATGCTAGCAGTTTGTTTCTTCAGCCATGCAGAAGTTCTTTCATGAAAACCCATGTTGGTCATGAAGGTTGGCTCTCACTACCACCAGATTCCTCCTTTTCATGCGTTTCATTTCCTATATTTTAAACAAAGTGAAATTGTGGGATTGTTGACTACATCTTGTGAACTAAACCAATAAGCGTCCATATACTTGCTGTCTATTGGATTGTGGTTTTGTATTGAGATTTCAAAGATCAGAAAATTAAGAGTTTCCTGATTTCCTAACAGGAAAAACAAAAAGGAGCAGATTGTTTTGTTTTGAATCCCAGACGAGTAACAAAAAAGAAGAAAAAAACAACAACCAGTTATCTGTTTTCTAATTCCAAAATGAGAAAACAAATTTAAACTTCTTTTCCTCCTGATTCATCTTCCCCCTCCCCTCTCTGTTTCGTTTTGGTAGTGATCCATGAGCTGTCGTAGCACCAGCATAGACAGGTTTTGCACCAATATTTGTCACAAACTATTGCATTTATAGTTATTGGCAGTTTGTTGATTTAATTTTATCATATACACAAATGCATTATATTGAAATAAAAAACCATAAATATCTGATGGACTACCTTGAGGCTCATACTTTACTTCCTGATCCAGAGCCGTACTGTTTAAAAGTTGGTGGGGAGTCCTTGTCATGTATGCCTTTGGTAGAAATAACAATGATGAGGACAGGTTTATTGAACGTTCAGGGATGCAATTGTATGAATATGTATAAATATTTTGTCCATGGTGGTTTGGATGCACACACACGACTCTTGGGGAGGGAGCTGAATCAGGAACGGATGTCTAGATTTGTCTTGATAATTTTGGTATTGTGAAACGTATAATGAGTCGGTTTATTGGTTTCTGATCTGGGATCTCAAAAGAACACAACAAAAAGGGGATTGTTGTTTTTTTTTTTGTTTTTTTTCTATTCTTTATTTTATTTGGAAATCAGGAATCTGTTTTTCTGATTTTGGATTTCTCAGTACAAAACCAAAATCAAATGGCCAGCATGTACCCACTTGAAAAATAATTACATGGATTCTGCTACTATTTTCAGCATCAGCACGATTTAATTATACATTTAGTTCACTAAACAGTACACTTCCCAAACAGCCTCAGGCTCATAAAAGTGTAGAAAGCCTTTAACTTTAATTGGTGCAGATATATCGTCCAGGATCTCATGGAGACGGACCTCTACAAGCTCCTGAAGACTCAACACCTGAGCAACGACCACATCTGCTACTTTCTCTATCAGATCCTACGAGGGCTCAAGTACATCCACTCTGCCAACGTCCTGCACCGGGACCTGAAGCCCTCAAACCTTCTTCTCAACACCACCTGTGATCTCAAGGTTGGTGTGCAAATACATTTTTCTCTTATTTGTGTGGTATTCCCTAAACCCTTGTCCAAAAAACACTGTCTAGCCTTCACATGCCGCTATGTGTATACATACATAATCAGAATATGTCCACAACAGGCAGGATTGGAACTGAGACAACTGTTTTTGTTTTTATTAATAGTGGAAAAATAATTTAACTAATGTATTCCTCATCACCATGAATCTAACTGTATCTAACTGAATCTAACAAATGGGCTGGTGCACGCTCTTACATATGTTTAATAGACATTCCCTCTCGGGAGCGGGTACAGGGTTGTGTATTTTTTATATTTTTTAAAGTGAAGACAGTGGGTCTTTTTCAAAAATTCGCAAAAATCCTCCACTATACCTTAAGTTCTGTTAGTAAACACTCTTAAACTTGCCAGTTTTCCATTTTTGAGAAATCCATCCATTAAAAGAAGGCATATTTTTGTAGCTCATTTCAAAAAAAGTTTCTTTAAGTTAAATATCTCTAGTCGTTTTTTCTTGTAATTTAATAAATTTGGCTTCCAGATAAGGAAAACCCCAAAGTACACTAGAGTCCTGCAACGGGTCGGGTACCCGTGGGTCCCCGACGGGTCACCCGCTAAAATGCTCTTTTGCGGGTGAAAAATACATAAATAAAAATAAATGGGACGGGGTTCGGGCAGATATTTTTTTAGTGCGGGCGGGTAGTTGGTGATTTTTTTTTTTTTTTATGCATGTGTCTATTGTTATGGACATCAGAAATGTTATATTAATCAGGCACTGGGGTCACCCTTGTTGTAGCTTAAAGCCCTGCCGGCAGTGTGGGCTTCCCTCCAAAAAGGCCAAAGTCAGTGCATACACGTCTGTAGCAGTGTTAATGGCGCTGTTCTGCAGCGCCCGCGTACTATAGCCTATTACTTGATGTGTTAACGGGTCGGGTTGCGAGTTAAATATCAACGGGTCGGGTCGGGTTCGGATTTGAATTGAAGATATCCGCGGGTGACGGGTCGGGTTCGGTAGTCATCCTAACGGGTTCGGGTGGGTGCAGGTTGGTAAAACTCGACCCGTGCAGGACTCTAAAGTACACTATATCAGACTCTGTGTGTGTAACATAAGATCACTAAAACATTTTTTTTTTTTTATCAGGCTCTTGAAAAGCACGCTCATTTCTCTCCATTTAGCTTCACTTCCTGCTTCAACTTGGTGTGGTGTGGATGCAACTAAATATCCAACCAGAATTATTCCAGTAAATCTAGAATAGTTGCAGAGGGCGTAGGATTGGGGGTGATTTGTTGACGGCCAAAATGAAATACCAGGACGAGGTTTTCTGTGTATTTAAAGCTGTAGGTCTACATTTGACAGCATGGCTCACAAAAAAAATATATTTTTGCTCAAACCTTGCACAAAACTGGTTCTTATAAAATTCACTTGTATTTATATAATGACTCAATGTAAGACAGTGTGTTAAATAAATAATAAAAAAGCCACACGAGTCCAAATTAGTGATCATGATGACTTTATTCAAGCTTCTTCTGAAAATGAACCAAAGCATGGTTGCATATGCTAGAGATCAGTTTGTTTATATTCAGATTCTGTTTAATTTTCATGCAACCTGTTGTTTTTCTGCAGATCTGTGACTTTGGTTTGGCTCGCGTGGCTGATCCTGATCACGACCACACTGGGTTTCTAACAGAGTATGTCGCCACACGTTGGTACAGAGCTCCAGAAATCATGCTTAACTCCAAGGTGAGACTCTGCAGCTTCTGCTTATGTTTTAGTTTTTACAGTTCCCTTCACTAGGTGCTTTAAAATGTGTAGTGTGTGTATCTGGCACACAGTTTACTTTTGATCTTTACATTTGGGCTTCTTATTGAGGTTTAGTTCAGTTCAGGATGCTTCCTGGCTGTTACGTCGCGCTGATCTGTGTTCACTCTTTATTTCATTATGTTGTTGTGTAGCTATGAATCTGTGTTCAGCTAATAAGAAATAGTCCCTCACAGTTTTGTTTTTGTTAGCTTGATCCAAATCGATGCAAAATGTATTGATCATTATTTTATGTAATACTTGAGTTATTATCCTTTGTTACATTGATTTTTGTCAATGTTAAACGGCTCATAATATTTTATTAACTCAATTTAGTTGCGAGCCACAAACCCAACCCTTTAATCCTTATATTTACTGTAAATATTTTGGTAATAATGGTTGTGGTTGATGTTACTTTCAGGGCTATACAAAGTCCATAGACATCTGGTCGGTGGGGTGCATCCTGGCTGAGATGCTGTCAAATAGACCAATCTTCCCTGGAAAGCACTACCTGGATCAGCTCAACCACATTTTGGGTAAATATTGTTTCTATATCCAGAGTCCCAAAAAAATATTGTTTCCCTTTTGGGGTGTTCTTACAGTTTTCAAACTGAAAATAAGACACTAACGGTAGGTTTCAAAGGCAATTTCAAGTAGCTGGGGCTTTCTTTGTGAAACATGTCCCAACAAAAGCTCTCATTGGGATAACTGGTTCTTAGAAG
The DNA here is from genome assembly GCF_016077235.1 of Cyprinodon tularosa. Classification (NCBI taxonomy): domain Eukaryota; kingdom Metazoa; phylum Chordata; class Actinopteri; order Cyprinodontiformes; family Cyprinodontidae; genus Cyprinodon; species Cyprinodon tularosa. The sequence goes on along the minus strand of NW_024038045.1, from coordinate 1,819 downwards.
GGGAGGGGGTATGATGACTGGGGTGTGACTCGATTAGCTCATGCTTTCTCCTTTAGAAAATGTTAAGCTGTGTCAACTAGGAGAGCTTGCATGTCTACCCCCAGGCATTCACCCTGTCCACAAACCCATAAAGGAATTCAGCTCCTAAAACGAGCTTTAGGCTAAAAATTGTAAAGACCGTTAAAACCAAGCCCTGCTTGTGTTGCTAACAAGGGAAAAGGGGTTTTATTGCATTGTTGTTTTATTCTAAAGCTGATCGACAGAAAAGGAGAAAATGCTTGTTATGCTGAATGTAGACATGAAAGTTGGGTAACTAATGTGTAGATTAACCATTCTTAACTTGACAAAGTTGTAATTCAATTATTAATTTAGTTTGAGCATAGATTAAGTCCTAAGGTTTTTGTTTTTATACTGAGCCTAAAATGTTATCGATTGTGGACCTATAAGAGATCTGACAGCAGCTGAACCTTGTATTAACCCCGGATTCACAGCAGAGATCCGTTTAATTTTATGACCAACAATAGATTGAGGAAAAAAAAAAAAAACTTGGAATGACACCCCTATGGCGTTTTTTCACATAGTCATAAAACGTCATAATCACTTTAGTTTCTAACCTCCTGCAACCTTACTTTGGAGGTTTCTACCAGACTTCTTGAGCAAAAATTAGCTGCTTCCTGTTTTATTTTGGTCAACATTAAATCATTTTCTTTTTATCAATTTTGACAATAATGGTAGAACATTTCTATGATTATTTCATTGCTCCAATAAATGTCTCCCAACAAAAATGAGCTCATATAGTTCTTATAGTTGGATCACAAATCAAATATTAAAGCCACAAGTGGCATTGGGCGGCCCTCGCAGCTCGCACCGCCTGGTATGTCGCGACCGCGGGAACCAAGCGACCTCCACCTCCACGCTCCTTCCCATCCTATGCTCCTGCTCTTCAGCCTACGCCTGCTGCTGCTTCTCTTATCCTCCCCCTCCTTCTCGTTCTGCTGCTGCCACTGTTTCTCATCCCCCTCCTCCTCCAGCTTCTCCTCATCTTCCTCATGCTCCTGCTAATGGAGCTTCTCCTCATCATCCTCCTGCTTCTGCTTATCTTCCTGTGTCTCCTTCTCCTCCTGCTGTCACTCTTGCTGTATCTCCTTCTCATCCTGCTGTCGCTCTTGCTGCATCTCCTTCTCCTCATCCTGCTGATGCTCTTTCTCTTTATCCCCTGCCTACTGCTGCTTCTCCTGATCCTCTTCATCCTCCTTATCCTGCTTCATTTAATCCTCCTCCATTCTCCTTCTGCTGTTTCTCATCCTAATCATCCTCCTCCCCCTGTGCTCCTTGTCTGCATATTTTTTCTTCCTGCTGCTGCTCTCACTGCATCTCCTACTGCTGTTTGTTTTTCTCATCCTCACTATCCTTCCCCCTCCTCCTAAAAGCATGGCTTTGGATGACTGGAGTTAACAGTTTTATGCTTAGCCACGCCCACATGCTCCCATGTAGAATAATAATTTTTATAACTTTTAATTTGCTATGACTATAGTCCATGTAAAGTTAATTTGAAGTCTCAAACTCAAAAAAAACCAAGAGCCCCTCACTCAGATATGTCATGACCTAAAAAAAGAAAATGGTATCTTTTTATCCAAAATGGCCCAAATTTTTTGTTGGGTGTGGACCATGGCTCCAATATACTTTTTTGAACATCGTGTTCGGCTATACAAATTTAATAATCCTTAATAAAAGCAGGGCCTGAGGCAGTTTAGTTTATACTCTAACGGCACAGGGTCTGATTTTGATGCTTGGCCACGCCCACATGGTTTGTCACAAA
>NW_024038044.1:0-99997 GCF_016077235.1 Cyprinodon tularosa | reverse complement strand
TTTTTAAAAACTATGCAATATGCAAAAGGGACTTGCATAGAGTTAAGGGGGGAGGGTGTAACCCAGAGGTTAACAGAGCCACCAAAGTGTTAATAAAAACAACAATAAATGCTTAAGATAAAAAGTCAATAAATTAGTTCATATGGTAAAATATATCTAAAAATATCTAAAAAGTTTTATTTCATTTTACTGTATATTATTTGATTAAAAAAAACAAAACAAACAAACATCCAAAATAATTATTTACATTATAATCAACTGGTTTTCCTTAGATAGAAAACTTTGTATCAATTTGACTGTATGATCTGGTTGAACTGTAAAGTGCCTTGAGATGACATGTGTTGTGAATTTGGCGCTATATAAATAAACTGAATTGAATTGAATTATTAAATGGTTGAAACCCATGTAGATTTCTATTAGGAAGGGCATTTTGTTTTAAAGCCTCTGCAGCAACTTGCATCCAATCAGATTGTTGCGGGAATTCCCCATGTTGGTGAGACACACGCAAAGTGCTGCATTAAAATTAGCAGAGAAGCAAGTGGAGAAATTGAGTCTAAAACTGAAAAGTACAATTTGGTACTCCAAAGAAGATATTTTTGTTTTCACTCCAATGAAGGTATTTTTGTTTTCACTCCAGAGAAGATATTTTTTTGTTTTCCGGTTTTGAGCTACTGGTGTTTTGCAAAACAACCGGACTCTTTATTGATGGTTTGTGTACTGGATTAAACGGGACTTGGTGAGTGGAAACCATGCATTTTCTTTTCTGTAAACTAACTATGTTTATACTAAGTAAATGTTTAGTGAATTGTAAGCCAAATTAGAGCATTGTCTTTGGAAGTAAATGGTTTGTCCTTTTTTTTTCTTTTCCGTGCTGTTTTAACATGCATGTAGGATCAGAAATCTGCAGAAATGTGCTTTTCCTTAGATTTAGACCCATCTAGTTTTTGTATTCTGTTATTTATTTTATTTTGTTTATGTTAGGCCAACTTAGGTTGGGATGAAGGATTGTTGATTAGACACTGGATTTGGAAATTGGAAGATTCAAGATGGCGAGCCACCCTATGGACACAGTGTGAACTGTGCATGAGCCAGGATTGCACCCCCTGCTGGATGTTTCATGGTTTACATCTGAACTGGTAGGATCTTTTCACCTTCCACCAAACTAGTGGATCCAGGTGGATAACATTGGACTGATAATTCAGAGAAAGAAAAACAAGCAAAATCGGAAGTAAGAGACTTTATTCTGTGGAATACAGACTTGTTCAGTCTTTTGCTGAATATTTTGAGTTTTGTAACAGTTTGATTTTCTTTATTCATTGTTTGGTTCCAAATGCTAAAACAACATTTTGTCTAAATTCAATGATACCTATACTAAACTAAAAGAGTTGAGATAAATAGAACTAAACTCATTAATAAAAGAGTTAAATAGAGAAATACCTTGAACTACCTTGAACTGAAGATTAAAATAGCTAAAGGTTGCAACCTATATTGATAGGACCCAAAAGGAATTAAATATCCTAAAATTAAACTAAGAAGGTTTAACACAAAAAGGGATTTATTCCAAAATAAATGTTAAATGTAAGTCATTGTCTTTTGTCCATATGTTCAATAACAAGCCGGCATTTAAACTTTACTCTCTGGTCTGTGTCTCTTATTTATCTTAAGTTTTATCCTACTCCTCTTAGTCGAGTCTAGGTTTCTGATCTTGGTCCACAGAACTTTATCATACTATAGTGACCCTTGGAGGTGCTATATTATTCATTGCTGTTTTGGCTGAATGGAGCAGCTACAGCAGCATATTTTAGCCAGTATGCATTGCAGGGTAAACAGTGCTCTGTTAGGAACATAAGGTACAATCAGATGACTGATATAAGAAAGAGCTTTGCCATTCAAGGCCTTTTGAAGATTAAATTCTATTCTACATTTAACAGAAACCCAATGAAGAGAAACTAAGATAGGAGAGATATCTCTCTTTTTAATTTAAATTTTCATCTGGCTGCAGTATTTTGGATCCACTCAAGGCTTTTATCTACAGTTTGTGGACTTCCTGACAGTAAAGAATTACAATAGTCCAGCCTTGAAGTAACAAATGCATGGACTAGTTTCTCAGCATCACCCCTGGACAGGAGATTTCTAATTTTTGCAATATTCCTCAGATGAAAGAAGGAAATTCTAGAAACCTCTTTGATATGGGATTTAAATGACAGGTCCTGATCAAAAATAGTCACTTCATTTGGATGGGATTAAACTGATTTCAGATAATAAAGTAAAAAATCTTACTAATCAGTTTCTTTTTCAAAGAATCTGGTCCAAAGACTATAACTTCTGTTTTGTCTGTATTTAGAAGGAGAAAGTTAAGAGTCATCCAGGTTTTTATGTCTTTGAGACATGCCTGTAATCTATGTAATGGGTTAGCTTCATCTGGATTTATAGACAGATATAGCTGAGTATCATCAGCATAACAGTGGAAATTAATCCCATGCTGTCTAATAACTCTACCGATTGGGAGCATGTATAAAGTAAAGAGAATTGGTCCTAGCACTGATCCCTGTGGTACTCCACAGGTAACCTTTGAACATGAGGAAAATCTGTTATTAACGTGAACAAACTGAAATCGATCAGATAGAGAAGATTTAAACCAGTCTAGTGCTGTTCCTTTAATTCCAACAAAATATTCAAAGCTTTTTAAAAGAATATTATGATCAACTGGATCAAATGCAGCACTAAGATCCAACAGGACGAGGACAGATACAAGTCGATTATCTAAAGCCATGAAATTATCATTATTGACTTTAATCACAGCTGTTTCAGTGCTATGATGAGCTCTAACACCTGATTGAAACTCTTCAAAAAGTTCCCACATATGTGGTCACATACTTGTTTGGCAACTACCTCCTTAAGAATATTGTATTAAAAAAGGAAGATTAGATTTAGGTCGATAATTGACCTAGTCATCTGGGTCAAGAGAGTTTCTTAAGTATAGATTTAATTACAGCTACTTAAAAGCCTGAGGTGCGTATCCCTATAACAGGGATAGATTAATCATACTTAAAGAAAAAAAAAACAAGTGGACATCAGAGGAAATACTTCTTTAAATAATTTGCATGGAACAGGATCTATTTGTGGATCCCTTTAAAATCGCTGTTCAACTGAACTCTCACCTCTGATAAATCCTTATCACACAGAAGAAGGTTGACTACACAGTATTTTAATTTAATTAAAGAATTACCTTTGTAGATAATAATTCTTATTATTATTCTTATGTTTATGGGAACATATATGAACATATAAAAATGTGCAACATAGAAGAAATGGTCCAGGGATGCTGGAGCATCTTTGAGTACCTAATAAAATATACATTTTCCAGAGAGATCACGCGGTCTCATGAAGGGATCACAACCTCATAGACTTCCTCAGAGCTGTGAGGATGATAATGGGAATACATAAAAAAGAAAAATAGGAACATCTCCTCCTATAAAGGATGAGGAGCTATACAAACCCTACTTCCCTATCTGGAAAAATAAGTTAGTTGTGTCCTCTAAGGGGCTATAACTGCCAGGGTAGATTTAGGGGGAATTACTTTTAAACATAGGGCCACACTGCTTTGGATTGCCTTTTCCATTAATAAGTGAAATAAAAATTTTACAACAGATGTTTGTGTTTACTCATGGGGAATTTATAAGAAATTAAAAATTGTTTGATGGTCTTAAACTCTTCAGAATGACAATAAAACAGAAGAATTTTTTTTCACTTAATTGCAAATTCATGTAGACCATAAATACCTGACCTCTGCTGATGCAGTGATTCAAAAATATTCTCCTTAAAATAATCACACGTGGAAAATGTTTTAAAGAGCAGAGGTCCCACAGATATGACTAAAAAAGGCATCTCTACAGTATTAATCTTTCAGTGTCATTTATGTCTTGAATGATGAAGAAAAATTACATGATTGTAATGGATCACCAAACAGTGCATTGGATTTTCTTTTTGTGTCCCCATAAATCTTATTTAACAAGGTTTGAAGTGACACAGAAATCAGGGCAAACATGAAAAATCCTCTTTTTTAACCGATTGCATTGAGATTACTGTTAGTTGGGATGGAAGAAAGAAGCAGAGCCCCACAGAATAATAAATATAAGATCAATATTAGTGTTTGTATTCGGTTGCTTTTGGGATACGTTGCATGCATTTTTCTAATGAAATTCTCAGAATAAAAATGTATAGCTGGAGGAGAAAAGCCTCTATCTGTCATGTTTTATGAAGAAAGGCTGAATGAGTGCAATCACAGAGGCAAATGATCAGTTAAAGAGTTTTATTAAAGGTTGTGGTCTGGAGTGAGATGATGTCGGCTGGCTGGGTAATCTGGGCTCTGCTAGGAAAGGTGACAGGTGAGCAACTGGACGGTGCTGGTTTGAATGATGAGGAGCGCTGAAACTCACTGAGATGGAGGCTTGGTGTTGGTTTGGGAGGGTGATGTCCAATGGTCCCGATGAAAGGTGCAGTTGGTGATCTCCCGAGGTGGAAAGGCAGGTGAGCTCAGGCAGGAGGGCTGAAGCAGAGAAGGGATCTGAGCAGTATAAATTATAATTTTTTTATAATTTAATTTTAAATTAACATTTAAAATATTTCAAAATATATTCATATGTATTGTTTTAGATGTGCATATTTTGTCTTTAATGACTAGTAAAGCGTCATTCCATTTTTAGTCCATCTGATGACATATCTAGAGTACAAAAATCTTTGCCCATTGACTCTCGTTAAAAGTTGTTCATGAGCAGTAGCTCCTCTGCTATACAAAGGTATTGCAGAGGAGCAATACCTCTGTATTGTAGGAGAGCTCAGGGTGCTCTGCTGCGCCCTGATGTGACTAGAAGTGTATTTGCTCACCACCTCCCGTCACAGCGCAGATGTTTTGCGGGTGATTGACAGTTCGAGTCGTGGGTGTTGGAGAAGAGGGAGCGAGAGAGACAGAAAACTAGCGCAAGAACCGTCCTTTTCCATGACCGGGTTTAGCAAGAAGGCTTGGCTAATTGTATGCAGCGAGGTTAACTCTTTATCCTGCTTTCCCTGCCTCCTTTTTCAATCATCAGGATCTGACCTAGCTTGGATAAAGACAGGACTGATTTAAAGCACTTTCATTCAAGAAGAATGAACAATGTGGGACTCACATGGAAAATAATATAATATAGTGTAGTTTTTCTAGGTGTTTGTTTATTTGCAGAGTTGCTCTTAAATAAAAACATTCTCAGAAGTTATTTAGGTTCTGAGGAGTCGTCTCGAGCTTGGGATCCAGAATTCTAGAAGGAAACAGAGAGCAGGTTAGGTTCTGGTATCACAAGGAAGCAAGACTGGGAAGAAGATCGGTATGTACCACGCAGAAGTGCTAATGAACAGATGCAGAGTATGACATGATCTTGTTTTTGAGTTTGTTCTTATTGGTGTCATGAACCATGTTCCTGGCCTGCTTCCTAACGTTACCTTTTTTTACTGAACTGAAAACATAGAGGCGTACTGAGGCAGAGCAGTGAGTTTTAAAGTGGTTAATGCAAAGTTCTGTGTCTACACCTTGAAGTTTTCTCTCTCCGTATCTTTTCCTGAAAAGAGATCAATTGGGACAATCTCTTTAAATAACACTTTATAACATATATATATTAAATAACCATGAGCCATGACAACAGATTCTGATAGAAATTGTAATCTACTCAGATCAGAGAAGTTGTTAGGGTTACAGAGTGCAGCTGCTTACCAACCAGGCTCGCTCCTTGGGAAGTGGCCCCGAAAACACGTAGAGAAGCATTTTATACTTCAGTCTGCCACATCATCACATCATTACTGTACATCATACACGTTAGCAGATGAGGAGACATCCATGGCTCTAGCCTTATCACAATATTACACGTTGTTCTTAGCTGAAGGACGCCGCTCTCATTCCATTCCCAAATCTTTGCCACGTACAGAATGACGATTATAACTGTATATAGTTGGACCAAAGAACTGGCCTAATTAGATAAACTACTGGGAAAAAACATCAGTTCTGACACACAACAGGCAGCTAATAGTAAGGTGTAATATAATCACACATAATTAATGATAATTTTCCTAACAAAGCTTACATCCACACATTGGTTTTATATCAGGCCATGGTAAACAGCTATAACATGGTTGGAAATCAGTATAAAATTACGAGGCATGGAACCACTATTCACCCATGAAGGGTGAAAGCACACTAACAGGAACTAAGAGGTGTATTCACAGCAGATTATACCCTTGGTCCGCCTGTTTGGTGTTGAACAAAGCAAACTTTTCTTTATTAGTTTAGGTCCACCCAGTTTCTCTATTGCTTATATTTTTTTTTGTGTTAATCAGGACACTTCTCTATGGAGGACAAGCTCTCCCATATTTAGGAATAAATACAGAAATAAATAAATGCTCAATAAACAAAAGAGGATACAATTAATTACCTCCAAAAATACAATAAACAAATAAATGTAGTTAAAAATGTAATTATACAGTGAGACATAAATGTATACATCTCTTTTAATTAGCTTCTTTATTTATTCACCTTTGTAAATATTACAAAGGTAAATTCACCTTTGTAATATTTAACTTAATCAACTGGATTTATTACCAACTCCAGTTGATTGCATCCACTCGTTGACTCGAAGACAATCCCTCACACTAAGCATGCTTGTAGCGACAGAGGAAAGGAAAAACTACGTTTTAACAGAGAGTTTTCTTTTAAACTAACCTAATCTAAGCTATAATCTAGAGCCTAACTGTTTAGAGGTGCTGCATGAATAAATATCTGTTATAAATGAATCAGTGGATGATTGGTGGGTATAGATGTGTGAGCCTGTGATGTCTGTGTGTCTCTGTCTATTTTAGATCTATGTGCATGTAGTGAACTATTCTGAATCATTTCTAAACTAGATCTGAATATAACATTTCTTTCCCTGTCTGTAAATGGGATAACCCACAGTTTGAGCCGTGATTCTGATGCATTTAAATACTGCAGTGGTATAGAAACACCCATATTGTTAGAATTTACTATGAAGCTCGACACAAAGCATAGCGTAATGAGGCATCGCTCGCAGTGGTCACATTTCAGCTTCAAAAAGGTAGAAGCTCTATCGGGCAGACTGACTCGAGCCTAACATCACTACCTAAACCTTTTACAATGACTTGATCTTGAATTGCACTTTCATCTAACGTCATCATTCCTAACAGCCAGTTGATTGTTTGATTAAAGTTATTTGTTTAAATAACTTTAACTTAATAACATTAAAGGAATAGTACACCCAAAACATGATTAGCCTTCATTTTCTACTCACCCCCATGCTGAACAACACTCTGGAGTACTTTTTTGATATCTCAAATGCATCTGGAGATCTGGGAGGCTTCTTGCTGTCTGCTGACATTCAAATAATGGAGGTCTATGGCGCCCGAGGCAGAAAGGTCCATAAAAGTCCACAAAAAACGTGTCAATATTCCTCCATACTGCTCGTCCAATGTATTCCAAGTTTCCCGAGTGGGTAGCATCCAGAATTTACTCAAAACGAAGTCATTTAGAATGTTTTTAGAGCATAAACAGTAGTGTATAGGATTTCCTGAAAGCGCGCACATGCGCGCTCACGACGCTACGGAAGCCGGCAGACCAAACCAGACGAAAGTGCGCATTCAGCGTCTGCTCTGCCAATAATGCAAGCGTAGAAGAAGAAATGTGCTGTTTACCTGTGCAAAGAAAGAAACAACGAAAGAAAAATGTCTGAGGACTTCAGTGTTGAGGAAGAGCATGAGTTCTTTGCCGAGCTGAATGCGCTGGTTTGGTCTGCCGGCTTCCGTAGCGTCGTGATCGCGCATGTGCGCGCTTTCAGGAAATCCTATACACTACTGTTTATGCTCTAAAAACATTCTAAATGACTTCGTTTCGAGTAAATTCTGGATGCTACCCACTCAGGACACTTGGAATACATTGGACGAGCAGTATGGAGGAATATTGACACGTTTTTTGTGGACTTTTATGGACCTTTCTGCCTCGGTCACCATAGACCTCCATTATTTGAATGTCAGCAGACAGCAAGAAGCCTCCCAGATCTCCAGATGCATTTGAGATATCAAAAAAGTACTCCAGAGTGTTGTTCAGCATGGGGGTGAGTAGAAAATGAAGGCTAATCATGTTTTGGGTGTACTATTCCTTTAAGTTACAAAACCTGATAAAAAGTGCAATATATGCTTGCTGGCCATTTACATCACTGAACTAGGGCAGGAATACTTGAAGGTCTAACAGGATACCTAACATGTAAGAACATAATCTAAGATAAATTAAAATAAAGGGACAAAAAGATAAAATAGAGAAAATGAAAGGAGAAAAAAAAACTATGAGTGTGGAAAATAATCCGGCAAGACCCAATAAAAAAAAATGACAGGCCTAAGCAAAACCAAACACCAAAGAATTCCAAAAGGTATCAAAACTTTCGAAGAAAAAGACAACAAACAGAAAAGATAATAAAATAAAAACAAGAGAAAACTAATAAGGCTGACCAAAAGACCAAAACCGAGATTGCAAAAACATGGTATTGAAACCGATGTCTTGTGGCCTCCATACCTGGGATGCAGACCCATACATCATCTTTTATTATTTAAGCAGGTGCACCGGGAATCTGATCAGCCAAACAGTGATTCATCTGAAATCTCCCTCTGAGGCTGCAGATTGTGAATCAATTTCATAATGCAGGTTAACACCAAAAAATAAAGATTGACCCTCATTTAAATGTCTTTCATGCAATAACATCAATATAGCCTTAGCACCCGGGTACAAACATCATTTTGAGCTGGCATCTTTCTGCCTTTTGTCATTCAAAGGTTACATTCTATGGATAATTTAAGCCCATTAATGGACATGTTTTGTTGACAGGGAAAGGTGATGTGCATTCTTGTGGAAAGGACGGTCTCAAGCATCCATTTTTTCCATCTATCCATATCCATCATAACCTTCCTGGTCTCCTGTAATCCTCTCCTCCAGCTCATCTCTCTGAAAACAAAATAATCTTTTATCCCTAAATAAAAGTCCTGTGCCGTATTGATCTGTAAATTGAGTGAAAATGAACCTCGGTACAATAAACAGCTGCTCTGTTATTGCCTCTGATAATTATTAGAGATCTTTTATTTTTCTTTTGCTATGTCTAGACATTTCCTAGACATTTTCTTTGCTTTCTATAGAGCTTAAACACACAAAAATGTACACCCACACACCCATGCGCTTCACACCTTTACCCCTTTAAAAGCTCTGGCCAATAACAACCTCACCTCAGCTAAACTCAGAAGAGAAATGATGAAGAACTTGATGGGTTGGTTTGGTAAGGTGTTTTCACGCCAACATTCCTGGACAAATAAAATCACTGAGAAAGAACGTGGCAATCAGGTCAGCAAGGAGGCGAGGCAACTGAGAAACAGATTTGTGTTTAACAAGGATATCCGTATATTTTGGGGAGAATTGGAGCAGATCATTAAAGGAAAGTGTGTGAAAAAGAAAGCTGTGAAGGCAGGTGCCTAGCAGTTCAGGAATTTTATATTTTGATCAGTGGTTTTAGTTTTCTAGATACAGTTTGAAATGTTGATCTCTGAACATGCTGATAAATTAAATTCATCATTTTAGAAAACTAAGGTGATGTTATTTTTGATTCTGTGTTTGAAACAACAAATTACCTTAACAGTTAATTGCAATATCAATATTTTGCAGTTTTTGATCAGGAATAGCCATAATCAACCACTTATTGTCTGTTTTTAATATAAAGCAAATTCATAAACGAAATAATCATCAGGGTTATAAAGCTACTATTGGCAATCTGCATACTAGAAACCATGTTGTTGGCTGCATAAAATTTAAGACAGAAATGTTTCACTTGAATGAAACATTTGTGTGAACAAACTGAATTTAATCCTCATTAAAGGAGTAGTACAGTCATATTCAGATGTCAAACTTCTGGAAGTACTTTAAATATGAAATCATTACATACTGTTCAATATATTTTAATATTTTTTAAATTAAGGGTAATTTCATTTAAACGTTCTTTACTGGAGACATCCATGTTTGTCAGAGAACACTACTGCCACCTACTGGTTTGTGACGTTACGGTGCGGTATCGGCTGTTGATCAAGTCCCAATGCTGTATCTGTTTTTTGTCACAACGCGCTATTATCCAAGTCATCCTGAAAACATTCTTCTTCCAAATGTCGGCTACATATTACGTGTTTTCTCTCTGGCCAGAAGTTCGATGGCAAATCCTCCCTCTTCAAGTTGGTGAATTTCAATGGTGAAGTCCTCTGGAAATCTTCAATAATTGTTGTTGATTGTAGATGTGTCTAGTATGTCATGATGGGTTCTCTTAGAGTAAAGCCCAAGATGCAGAACACACACAGAGGCACTGGTAAAAAGTCCAAAAAGTTTATTTAAGGCACAAGCACGAGAATAACAGTTCAGGCAGGGGGCTGGTTCACTGGGGTCTGAGCAGGGAAAGGGAGATGGCTGGTAGCTGAGCTTCCAGCTCACTGCAGGGAAACAACAGGGGAAATCCACATGGGAACCTCTTGGGGAAACTCCACAGGGAAGTCGACAGGTATCATCCACGTAGGATTCTTGGGGTGGCTCACCAGGGCAGATTAGCTGGTTAACTCTCCTAGAGCTGCAGGCCAGAGACAGGTTGCCAGAGAGACAGTTCTTCTAGAGCTTCACAAGGAGACAGGAGGTTAAGCTCATCCAGAGCTTTCACGAGGAGACAGGTGGTTAAGCTCATCCAAAGCTTTCACAAGGAGACAGGAGGTTAAGCTAATCCAGAGCTTTCACGAGGAGACAGGAGGTTAAGCTCATCCAAAGCTTTCACGAGGAGACAGGAGGTTAAGCTCATCCAAAGCTTTCACGAGGAGACAGGAGGTTAAGCTCATCCAAAGCTTTCACAAGGAGACAGGAGGTTAAGCTCATCCAAAGCTTTCACAAGGAGACAGGAGGTTAAGCTCATCCAAAGCTTTCACGAGGAGACAGGAGGTTAAGCTCATCCAGAGCTTTCACAAGGAGACAGGAGGTTAAGCTCATCCAAAGCTTTCACAAGGAGACAGGAGGTTAAGCTCATCCAAAGCTTTCACAAGGAGACAGGAGGTTAAGCTCATCCAGAGCTTTCACAAGGAGACAGGAGGTTAAGCTCATCCAAAGCTTTCACAAGGAGACAGGAGGTTAAGCTCATCCAAAGCTTTCACAAGGAGACAGGAGGTTAAGCTCATCCAGAGCTTTCACAAGGAGACAGGAGGTTAAGCTCATCCAGAGCTTTCACAAGGAGACAGGAGGTTAAGCTCATCCAGAGCTTTCACAAGGAGACAGGAGGTTAAGCTCATCCAGAGCTTTCACAAGGAGACAGGAGGTTAAGCTCATCCAGAGCTTTCACAAGGAGACAGGAGGTTAAGCTCATCCAGAGCTTTCACAAGGAGACAGGAGGTTAAGCTCATCCAGAGCTTTCACAAGGAGACAGGAGGTTAAGCTCATCCAGAGCTTTCACAAGGAGACAGGAGGTTAAGCTCATCCAAAGCTTTCACAAGGAGACAGGAGGTTAAGCTCATCCAAAGCTTTCATAAGGAGACAGGAGGTTAAGCTCATCCAAAGCTTTCACAAGGAGACAGGAGGTTAAGCTCATCCAGAGCTTTCACGAGGAGACAGGAGGTTAAGCTCATCCAAAGCTTTCACAAGGAGACAGGAGGTTAAGCTCATCCAGAGCTTTCACGAGGAGACAGGAGGTTAAGCTCATCCAAAGCTTTCACAAGGAGACAGGAGGTTAAGCTCATCCAGAGCTTTCACGAAGAGACAGGAGGTTAAGCTCATCCAGAGCTTTCACGAAGAGACAGGATTCCTGTGAGGCAGAGACAAGGAAGAATTAGAATCTGATCTCACACTAGAGATAACAAAGATTCATCTGTGACAGAGGCTCAGGAAGCTAACCAACTAAGATCAACACTGCGGCATGGAATCCAGGTCTGGAGGTAGCTTAAATACTGTGGTCCTCCTGATTAGTATCAGCCACAGGTGTGTGAGAGGCTCAGCTCAGGAGGACCCACGGCGCACTCTGCTGGAGGCAGAGGGTAATCCCCAGAACCTGAGAGTGACTCCAGCCCTAAGAGAAAGAGACAAAAAGAGAGCAGAAGAGGATCCTCGGCGCCCTCTGGTGGGCAAGCCTGAGGATCCCAACATAGTAGTTCCCATTGATTTTGCTGGTAAAGCGGGGAGAATGGCGCTAGGCTTACCGCACCGTGACGTTACTGCTGGAAGATGGCAGGAAGGAGGGGTTACTATATTTGGGCAATAATGCTCAGTTAACGCACTGAAAATATAATTTATTTAAATTCAATAAATCATACGAACATATTAGTTTTAGGTATAGATAATGATCTATTGATTATTCCTTGCTGACCGGACTCTTCCTTTAACTGATTCTTTACTTTCTCTGGGTAAAATCAGCTCAGGCTGCTCGGGTGGGATATGCTGTGTTCTGTGACTCTCTAATCTGTTGCTCAGAGCTATTGGCTTAAGTTAGCCTAACATACCTAAACATGAACAGCTGAAGCCAGCTGAAGTCAAATGTCAAAGTTTTGCAAGGCTAATCTCGTAAACATGGAGAAATGCTGCAGAGGAGCGATTCCCCCAGTAGAACTTATTGAAAATGGCAAAAATCCCTCCCTCTCTGGTACTGTACCAATCAATGAGTGAGTCCTTGCGGGCTGTGATCGTGAGGGTAGTCACTCACTGTATGAGTCACACCTTCCCTAAAGGTCAGGAGTTATTCATGCTGCAGAGTTTGGATCCAAACAGGAAAATAAGTAAACAGGGTTCCAGGGATCCACAGAGCGTTAAGGCTGGTTCAGAGGCAGAGAGGTCCAGCAGCATGCCCAGACAGACATGCATAGATGCAGACAGGCAGACTCAGATGCAGGCGGGCAGGCTTAGTGGTTGAGGGAACAGAGACAAGGCGTAGTACCAGGATTTCAGCAGGACTTTAAACTGGTCTCCTCCTTAGAGCCAGGCTTACAGGAATAAAACTGACCTTCCCCACATTCCAAGTCAAAAACCTGAGGGCTCCACAGAGAAGGGTCAAGACACAATCAGAAGACAAGACAGAAACGAAAACCCTCTAAATCCCCTGGCCACCTGACACAAATCTGGGAACTAAACTAAAACTACCTAACCACAAAACACAAAACAATGATCTGGCCCCGATAGCTTAGGCTGAACTGAATATAAAGGAACAGACGCAGGTGGATGAGATGAGTGATAATTAGAAAACTGAACAGAGTTAGGCAGGTAAGTGAAATGGACAATTAAAGTGAGCCATCTGGGCAGATCATGACACCTTAACAATAACCCTAAGCATTTACACTCCATTTGTGGCACCCTCCACAGCGGCCAGTTATTGCTTAGTGCTTACGGGGCGGTTTGGGATTGGGCTGATAATTCCTTTGTGCTGTGGTGTGAACCAGTAAAATCCTCATCCTGCAATAACTGGATCACACAGAGAGTGGCGCTATTTCCCTTCCTCCCATAATATACCAAAGAACGGAGATGAGATTGAAATGATCTGGAATACATAATAGTGGTTTATGCAGTTGTGTTTTTTAGATGTAGTATGGAAATTGACCTTTATTATAAGTAACATTGGATCAGACAGATGCACAATCGTTGAGTGTTATAGAGGCATTATAGAGTTTAGTAATGATGCTGCCACCTGTGGCTAAAAATAGAACTGCAGCATCTTTCTTCTCTTTTTCGTAGCTCACGCATATACTTGACAAGTGTTTCTTTTTTTTTACATATTTCATTTTATCCAGAGTTGCCACTGGTGTCTGAGTTAAGCTGGACGCTGATCGTTTCTGAGTATCCACAAAATTCTTCTTGAATCTAGCGCTTCCATTGTTTGCTTGGTTGGACCCTTTTAACATGGATGCTCTTGAGGTCAAATCTGCAGAGCAGCAAAGGAACTTCTGACCTGAAGTTTATTCAGGAAAATATGCCAAAGGCTTAAACAGTAGATGAATCGGCTTTGAACTTCTGAGCTGTCAGTCTGCTCATCAAACATCTTTTTCTGGTCACAAAGGTTTACAAAAAAAAAAATTGTTTGAATATATAATTCAGTAAATATTATAATGTCTCTGAGCACCATCCAACTGCTGGCTTGAGAGAATTTAAAAACTATTTAAGTGTCTGGCTTTTTAAAATTTAAATCACGTAACACATCCCATCTTCCTCTTTAGAAGTCAGTAGGAGATACTTGAAGACATTTTCAAATTGGTTTAATATCATCAGTGTATTTTACACTTTCTAAACACTAAAAAGGAACTGATTTTCACTTGGATGAATATAAATAAATATAAATGAACAGGAAAAACAGAAGCAGAATGGAGTTTTCCATATATGTGGAAAAGAGTAAATTTTAGAATACAGGAACAAACCAGTTGGGTTGATAATATTCTTGACTGTATAACAGCAGAAAATCTTTACAACAACAAGGAAAGAATGTCATCAGTAATTTAATGTTCTATATATTGTACATATTCAATAAATAAAGCAACTCCTCTCTCCTTAGATGATTTCCTGCATGTGGGCTAGAAGCCTACCACCATCAAGCCCAGTTCTAAAGAGCTTTGACTCTTACAAATGCTTGGATTACTTCTCAGCTTGTCCTCGGGCTATATAGATGCATTTCCGTCATATGATGGAACTGGATAATTCTAGAAAAGGACTGGGAATAAACTGACCTGAATGCAGCGTTTTTGGTTCTTGATGATATACTTTTTCCATCAATACTTATGATATTGTGCAAAAAGTTATAGAGATTTGTAATCCTTCCCATACCTTCCTCTTGGAAAATAAATTATTCTTTATGTTTTTAAACATGACTCATCTCCACTGATCTCAGTCTTTTTGTCTGTCAGCCATTTGGCCTGAATCTCCTTCCTTTCTTCTTTCTTTCCTTAGTAACCCTTCCGAGTTTGTCCTCCACATCACCCTGTCTGGTAGCTTGTCAGAAAATTGGCCACCATTACTCTCTCTTCAAAGATCCCCACAATTTACACTCCCATCAGCTCAGATGGCAGAACGGATAGAAGCTGGAGGGAGAGGGAGGCGATTGAAGGGAGAAGATGGAAAACTAAAAGAGCAAAAATGGGAGCTAAGAGAGTTCATTCCAAAGTGAAAAATTATTACAACGAGAACTGTTAGTATATGCATCTTCTGACTTTAGAATGTGCTTAGGAGAATACCTTTTCTAATGTTGCCTGAGTTGTCTATTATATCAATTTCAAATCTATTTATTTTTTATTGTATTAATTGATTAATGGTCATTTCTGCTCATTGTGATGTTTTTGCATCACCTTTGCAGCTTTTATGCTGTGATGACAAACCTATAAAAGCTGCATTTCTATGCTGAAGCTGATTAACAGAAAATCTGATGGGAGCCTTAATTGACTTTTTTACCATTAGGTTAAATGTGTGCAAAATACAGATAACATGCTTAACCTGCTTTGGGCAAAGCGGCAACTATTTTTGCACCCTTATCTGTGATAACAGCCTGGACTTTGTCACTTAAGCCTCATAATTCAGTGGGGGGTTTTTTTGGTTGTATTTTTAGCAACATTCTGAAAAAAATATAATTTTCTGCAACATTCCACAGCATTTTCCATTTCCACTGTAGCATGCATGAAACTGCTGAGAAACATTTATAGCTCTCTCTGCATTGAATTGTTCATTGTTACACTAATAAACTTCTATGTTTTGTTCATGTAGCAGGAAAAATATGCATTGATTTTAATCTTTACAAATAATCTGTAAAGTGTAAAGACCATTTTTCTTGCAAAGCCTAAAACCAAATCCAGTTCAATCAATATCCTTTAATCTAGGAGGCTAGTAATCAACTGACCAATCAGTGATCTCGGTTTGTCCCAAAGTGAAATGGCCCTTCCCTGCAGGAGAGCTGTCAGACAACATAACCAAGGTTTTACAATAGGAAGGCTTTGCAGACATAGGATTTTGTTTAAAAAACACGTAATAACAGTCTAAACGTTGAGAACATTCTATTAGAGACACATTACCCAAAGTATTTTAACATCTAGAAACTCACAGAAAGAGAAATTCCAATCAGAGGGATTTTATTGACATGAATGAAATAAGTTAATTGGTGCTTGTTCTTGGCTGCTCAGTGGGGCAGTGGGTAGCAGTGCTGCCTTACAGCAACAAGGTTGCGGGTTCCCAACCGGGGGTCTTTCTGCATGGAATTAGCATGTTCTCCCTGAGCATTCATGGATTCTCTCTGGGTACTCCGGCTTCCTCCCACAGTCCAAAAACATGACTGTTAGGTTAAATTGCTTCCCTAACTTCTCCTTAGGTGTGAGTGTGTGTATGAATGGTTCTTTGTCCTGTTTGTCTCTGTGTTGGCCTGCCATGGACTGGCGACCTGTCCTCTTGTCTGTAGACAGCTGGAGATAGGCACTATGAACCCTTGCGACCCCAGCAGGGATAAGCGTGATGGGGGAAAAAATGGATGGTGCTCCGACCCCGGCAGAAGACTTCATGCTGTAAGTTGATATGAGCTCTTTTGAATAGTTTAGGAAAAGGATTAGAGCGCTGTCCCGCCGGGGGCGGGAGAATGAATGAGACTGACAACAGCCTAAGACTGAGTGAGAAGATGGGGCAGAGGGGGAATAAAATTAAATTGACATGCAGGAGAAAAGCTGGAGGAGGATTTTAGAAAGGAGATGTTGGATGAGTATTAACTTCAGAGGGGTTGCCGTCCCGTTACCGAGTGACTGGAGCTCTGAGCGTGGTGCATCTGCAGGTGATCCAGGTGACACCGGTTAGAGTTTACCTGGTTTAATTTTTCTGCCACGGCTTCATTTAGTCGTGAACATAGTTAAGTTAATTTAATTTAATTTCCAAAACCAAAATGGAGTCGTGGAAAACAAAGGTCTGGTCAAATCAACAGTTGTAAACAAGAGCTACTGGTTGTTCATCTGTACCAAGGTAACAAACATTCCTTCTGTTTGCTTACGTGTAGCTTGGAAAAAGCTTGAGTTACATCATTAATTAAAAACCATTTGAGAGCAGTTTGGTAACAAACTATAACAAAGCCACAAATAATAAATTCTTTAAGTTTAAAAATATATTTTTCTCAACCCTTTTGCCTTTTAGCCATTCTGCCTTCCTTTCTTTTCTTTTTCCTCTGTCATAATGCTGGCTTGGTCTTTATATAATTATACACAGCCTGATTACATAGATGAAAACATGCTTCATTTTTACCCTCCTCTCATTTATGTTGGCATATTCATGCACCTGTTTTTTGTGGTGTCAGACATAAATTCACACATAACTGTGTCCATTAATATTCCTCCTCTGTCTGTGGAAAGTGTGGGTTTTAATAGTCAGTTTTTCTGTTGCTGCCTTGAAATTATGTTGAGTTAAGGGTAACATAATTAAATAAATAATTATTACTAGTAAAAAATGGATGTTAATGTAAAACATAAATAGGTGAAATGAAATTAATAAACGACCATTCAACATAGTACAATAAAATTAATGTACTGTTTATTTATTCAGTAGATAATTAAAGAATTAGATGTACCATTATATAATAAAAACATAGCTTTAAAAAAAAAATTTTCATTTACATATATATGTTATAGTTCAACCTTATTTATTTATTTCCTGCACAGCAGACTCATAAAAAAGGGCTGGTTATACTCCCACAACAGTGCGTCGCAGTGAGCTTGTTGCTGGTTTGATGCAAATATTTTTGATTTATGCCCAATTTTTATGTGTGGTCTGCGCTAATTTATTCTATGCCACAACGCAAGAGGGATAATCATAATCTAGCTGTGGGTGTAGAAACAACAGAGGCGGTGAGGAAGTGGAAAAACAAAGGGGCATGTCAGGATGCAGTAGGCAGCACCGTGCAGCGTTCTGCCTTCTCTGCTCTCTCAAAAGGTAATCTGAGTTGGTTGGTGGGCGTGGTTCACACCTTCAGCTCTTTCGGCTGTGTGCGGCTGCACTATAAGAATACCATCCTGACAGCTGGAGGACGCCAGAGTGTTAACTTGTTTTGTACGCTTAGAGGCCTCTGTCTAGCGACAGCTTACCTTTTCCCTGCGTTAAATCCTTGTCTCCTGTGTCTCCCAGGTCGCCTCAAGTTCTGCATTCCTCTTCTGTGTCCTCCTGTGATCTGATGACCCAAGTCAAGTTCCTCAGTTCCGATTGCGCTGGACCCGACTCCTAACGACCAAGTGGGCATGCTGAGAAACCATCTCAGGGCTCCTTTCCTCCACCCTCCACACTCTCGGTGTAAATCTAACTCTCAGGCTCATTCCCACTTTCAGTCCCTCATTCCTCATTCCCACATTCCAACTCATTTGCTCGAGCCGATTTTCGCGTCCTTTTCTCTGCGCATCGTCCTGACGATTATCTTCTCTGTCTACATCTGTCAAGCCAATTACCCAATAAACATCTGGAAACTGCTCTACTTCTCTCGAGTGTAATCTGCATGTGGGTTAGACACCTCAGAACCATGACAGGGCAAGTCTGTGCGACAATGGAGGGGCAAAAAAGAGCTGGGATCCAGGTGGAAAGAGGGTCCCAGCGTTCTCGCTTACCTCCCTCTTCTAGCTGGTCCATCTTAAGGAGTCTGTTAGGAATCCAGTTTGTGTGGGTTGTGTTTTTGTGTCTTCTTTCCCTCCACCACCAGAAGTAGGCATGTCCTCGTTGGTCCTCTCACAAACCTGCGGCTGGTTGACTAATCACTGAGGACTATTTGAGCCATGGACTGTCACTACCTCGGCGCCAGAGTGTTTGCCAGTTTTGGGTACTCTAGCCAAGCTGAGTTTAGCTGAGTCTAACTAAGTCTTTGTCTCACTGAGCCTAACCTTGTTTTTGTCTTTGCCTTTTCGGCAGGAAGTCGTCCTGCAAGCTGGATGTTTGGCCTTCGTCCCCTGGAAGGGTTTTTTGAGTCTCACACTGAGCAGGGGATTAACCTCCACAAGTTCTGTTCAAGTCCTCCTGGATTTCCAAGTGACAGTCCGCTCAACAGCTCCTTACCCCCGGCTCACACCGACTCCGGTCTTACCGTTGCGGTGCGGTGGGTGCGGCGCCGCAGTGATTCCAAGTCATTAAAAAGATGTAAACCTCTCTCACCGGCTGCTGAGCTGTCCGGCTGCGGTTACCGAGACACTCCGGCGCTGCAGAAAATTCAGCAAGAAAGCTATCCTTGCGGCGTGCCGGAGCCCTCTGCAACAAGCTCTCGCAAATATCCTTATTTGGGTCGTGTTATCAAATGAAGTTACGTGAACTCAAGTGAACTTCTGTTCTTGCGAGTTAAATCTCCGGACCTGTTGCCGGAGCCGCAGAGCCGCACCACACCGTAGTCAAAAGGGCGATGTGAGAGGGGGTGTGCGGGAGTTGCGGTCTCCGTCGGCTCGGTAACCGCACCGGAGCCAGTGTGAGCAAGGGGTGAGGGTACAAACAAGTCTAAACCTGTCCGCCCTCCAACGAGTTTCTACCTCTGGAATAACCCACACAAACTGGATTCTGGAAGGAAGGTTTTCTCCACTAACGTGAGTCCCGTTTTCTCTGTCTCTCCAAGTCTTCGTTCAAAGTTCCCATGGATCCTGAACTAACCGCTGATACTTCCCTTCCCTCTTCCAGTTCCCGTTCACCAGTACACTGAGTTTCCTGAATCCAACCCCTGCTGGTCCTATAAATAAACCTTTTAAACCTTGTACCCTGGTTCTCTGAGTGGTTTACTGCATGTGGGTCAGATCTTTTAAGAAATCATGACAGAGTCGTTTAAGGGCCACTTCCATAGAAACCCCCACTTCTGCTTGGCTGCCTCTCACTGAGCAGGACAAACAACCTTTTAAGTTAACATTACCTCAAAAAAGGAGGAGATAACTTCAAAGAAGTGTTGAATATTTTTTTTTACACTTGGTGAGCAAGTCCAGTGTAAATATTCCTTTATATCCCTCTATAAACATTAGTTAAACAATGTATATGCATAGGAATTTCTTTTAAAAGGTGACTTACAGTATTATTTTATGTCGAAATTTGAAAAGTATATTTCATATAGTATAGTAAATGGAACATTTAATTATTCAGTTTTAGACTGAATAATTAAATGACACATCGATCTGTATAATGATGCATTAAATAGATACATAATGATTCTAATGGTACATTAATTTCCTTTCATTATTGATTATTATTGATCAGACAAAATGCCTTATTAAATGGCCCAGGAAATGTTTAGCTTAACTCTGTCAGTGTTAGCAGTATCCTGAATTTGTTCTGAGCTTTATTTTCACTGGGTCACATTTTCATGTAGTCAGAGCAGTCTTACAGCTGGCATCACGTTAGATGTTAGTTGCCTTTAATCAGCGCCGCACAAACACCTGCTTCTTCAGCCAACTCTCATCAGAAAATAAATATATGTTTATTAAAGTTTGTGATTCAGAATAATCAGGAACCCATTTGAAACACTGATCATTACTGATCTCTTGTTTTGCCCAAAAGCATCTAACAACTTTTTAATTAAGCATTACATTTACTAAAAATATACAATTGTAGACATAAGCTTGCCAACCACCATTGAACCAAAGAAGAGGAAGGAGAGATGTCTGTATCTTGATCCACATTACTGCTGAGTTTGAAAGGCCGGATTCGTCGGCTGATTACATCATAGCATGGCGCAATGGCCTGTTCAGATTGGAAGAGTCCTCGTTATGCTGCCGACAAATGTAGCCTTCTTTTCACCCGTTTTGAAGGACAGGTCCCGTGTATCCTACGTAGTCTAGGTATCCCATGATTCAATGCAAGTCCAAGCAAGCTGGCTGCTCCATGTTTAGTCTGTGGGAGTGGGGCTTGAACTCAGAACCTCAGGATTCCTAAGATTATGAGTTTAAAGCTCAGTCCTTAGGTAATACAAGATTCCCAATATTGCCTAAGGACTCACACTGACAGCTCATTCCCCCAGCTGGGATACGAACCCAGGCTTTCTGTTTGCAAGATGGGTGACTTACGGCCCTGTCTCACCTTGCCGATTTAGACAGCGAATGCCCGATATCCCCGAATCTATGCATTTTATTTCAAATTACGGCATATACATAGAGTATTCATAGTGAGATCAGAACTTATGTGGAACCACAGATTAACTTATGCATAATGCACTAACTTTTGCAGTCGCAGCAGATTCATTCTGCTAGAAAGTT
This sequence comes from Cyprinodon tularosa, assembly GCF_016077235.1. NCBI lineage: Eukaryota > Metazoa > Chordata > Actinopteri > Cyprinodontiformes > Cyprinodontidae > Cyprinodon > Cyprinodon tularosa. Next base: position 78,718 of record NW_024038044.1, on the reverse strand, counting down.
TGTTGGTCATGGACGTGATGTAGGGAGGATCCATTACATTCACATTCACACTCACCTCTAAACTCACCCCATGAAGGGGATGCAGTCTGGAGAAGTTACTCATAGGTTTTGGATAACCTGGACGCCACGACTTATGAGTAACTTACCCTTAACGTATTTCAACGATCAGATGACCTGTAACTTATGTCACACGTATGGCATACACTGACTGACATATGAAAATTTCTCAAAGTACTTGCCGTATGTTGATGTTTGCCAGCGTATTTCAGCGTGCTCATAACTGATGCAAAACGTACCCATAACTTATCCAATGTATGCCAGCGTTTTTGCCAGATTTTCTGTACGTCAGCCGTACGCTGGTCTAAATCGTCATGGTGTGACAACGGCTTTTCCACTTGAGCTAGCCAGCCGCTTATAAATTTGCTTTATTGATCTCACATTGGAGAAATTTGCCTCTACATTTATCCAATCCCCTTGGGGAGCAGTGGGCTGCCATCGTGCGGTGCCCGGGGAGCAATCGGGGGTTAAGGGTCTTGCTTAGGAACCTAGTGGATGCAGTGTAATTCGAATCATGTGCTTGAAACCTTCTCAGAGCAAAAGCGCACTGCTCTAACCCACTAGGCCTACACTTAATCCTAAATGAATCAATAAGTAAATGAAGTTGTTATTTTAAATGTAAGTGAGTCATTATATTTTGCGGGTAATCTTTGATATGTTGAAAGGTTTTAATTGTCCCTGTTAAAAAAGGGTTTGACTGACTTTTAAACACAGATTCAAACGTATCTGCAATGTGGGGACTGTAAATCTGATATCTGCGAAGACGGCACTGCTGCCTAAAGCAGCTAAAGCTCATCACAAATGTAATTAGCAAATTGAACAGTAGTAAGTTTGGTATCCATTCTTTTCCTGCTCTGTAAGTCAACTGTCTCTTCCGCTAGAGCAGAGCGCACGCTTAGTGAGGGGCGGTGACAGCTGCAGAAGGCTGGACATGTTTTAATCCACAGCCCAACTCTTCTGGCCTCGTTTTTTCTGCTTTCCAAGGACCCATACCAGGTAAGCGGGGTCCTTCGGAGGGCACAGCCACCACAGCCTCATTTCAGTTAGTGGTGGTATGATGCACCTAAACATGCTGACCAATCGCCAATAATCATAAAAAGAAGGAGGAGAAAAGGAAGCAGCTGGTGTGATGGTATACCAAATCGGCAGGAAAGAAAATTTATTCATTAATAGAAAATTCTACAATAAGAAAGAGTAGTTTGGTTCAGCAATATTAGGCAGTCAACAACAATCCATTGAAAAGAGTGAAGCAAAGAACCACACTGCCTCCTACTGGTCACTTTAAATTCACCCAATATCATCAATCAAAAGGACTCTATTCTTCTCAAAAGGCCAGAACTGACCAATTGAACAGATTACCAATAAAATCCCATAAAATGTGGCCTAATACTTTGTTTCTCACATAAAACTGAATATCCTGGAAGACATCCTACCAGATGCTTTAGAACACTTTGAGTTGTTAGGAGTTTTCATTCCTAGAAATATAACCTCTTCTTGTAGTAGCATTGAAAGTCATGTATCATTGTTGTTGTACTTCACCATCATGCATTTTCCGTGTTACTTTAGAATGTATAATTCCATTAAAATTACATCTGTGGTTGCAATGAGACAAAATGTAAAGATCAGGAGGCAGGGATACATTGTGAGATGCACTGTAAAAGGAAGAACCACAGTATCACATAATGGTGTATTTAAATACCTGGGTATTCAATTGGAGAGAGATCATTAGTCGGGAAATGGAGCTCTGTGGCTTTCTGCTGCCCACTACTGCCTCATTTATAATTTCTGGTGTCAAGGTTAGAGAAACACTATATGATTCAATGCATAATCTCTCAATTTTTTATTTGCTCTTTGCTTTCCTCTGCAAACATTCCATTTTTCATTTAACACTGCACCATATAATTTCCTTATCGAAGTATTAAAGCACTATTCATTTAAACTCAGTTTAATTCATCACACTTCAGCAGATACTTGGCAACTTTCATTGTTAAAAATCAATTTCTGGCTGCTGATCTCTGTAAGGAAATACAATATTTGCTGATTTTTGCTCTATGTGGTTCCTCTAACTTTTTCTTTAACTTCTTTTCTCTTTTCTCATGAAAGTATTATTTTTGTCCTCTTGTCATATTTCATGTTCAGACTTGAGGACCACCCCATGCAGACTGAGGAGAACAGTGATCCATGGCAAACATCTGCTTCAAAAGTGGAAATGAAAGAGCTCATTCTCATGGTGGGGAAAAAGTTTCCCCCGGCTTAAAGAGCTCTGCTCTTCGCTTATAAAATAGGAACATCAGAGTTTATTGGCCTCCGTTACGAGGGGACTTGACATAAAGTGAAATGCAAGTAAAGGGAAAATTGTAACTCTTGATGGCTGGCTGAGTCTTGGTCAGCAAAATGTTTGGCCTGAGGGAAAGTGAGTGATATGGGAGGACATGGGGGTGGGGGTGGGGAAAGAAGCCTGCTCAGAATGAACCTATCCTCTAATGGTGATAATAAAAAAAAAGGATTTAAAAAAAATTAGCTTTTCTTTAAGACGAGTAGAATAAAAGTGGGTTAGAAGGAAATAAAACAAGAATGGTAGGTAACAAAAGAAAATAAAAATTATTCAAATATTATTCTAATAAGATTAGAGTTTATTGTTTCTTTATGCTTTTATCCAACCTTAAATTTAAAAATATATGGACAGGATGGACGGCTTCTTCATCTAAAGCTCCAGTCCTCTACCAGACACCTGGGAGATTAAAGGTTCTTCTCCGTATCTTAGCTTCCCTAGATCATGTCAGTCCAGTTCTGTAGTCAGATATCTAATGCTTCTCCAGGTATCTGTTGGATCCACTTCTCTAGTGGGGGGGCTACTGACTCCCCAGTGCTATACAGTTGCCTTCACTGTCCAGGCTCTTTGTTATTTATCTCTTATTCCTCTGTATTTCTCCAATTTGTCATGTTCTTTTTTGTGATGTTTCCATCATGCGGAATCGCCACATCAATCATTACACCAGTCCTCTGCTACTTATCAATGATAAACTATGTATGGTTGGTTGACCACAACTATGTACACCAACCATGTATTTAGTTCAATCAGATAATCCAGTCAAGCATTTTGTTTAAGGAAAACCAGCTGATTGTATCCAGACTCAACATAGTTATCTTCTCTTAGATGACCGTGTCAAACAATGGAGGATGTTGAACTGAAAAAGTTTCTAGATGTATTATCTGAGGATGTGACTTTATTCAAAGATCAAATGAAACCAAAACATTCCTCAGCTGCAGAGGATATTGGTGAAATTAGAAAGTCAATAGAGGTTCAACAAGCATAGGTTCTTTAGTTTATGCATTAAGTAAAAATTATTACAGGGGCAAAACGAAAAAGATAAATGAATAATGGGCTTGGAAATTAGAGTGGGTGAGTTGGAGCAGGAATGTAACAACTGCAAAACTTAGAACCCAATATTCAGCAGACAAACAGGACGGTTTTAAACAAGTTTATTCTTAAAACACAAAAAGAAGGGCGGAATATCTTCAAGGCGCGTTATAGAATTCTCTGCAGAGACAGGAAACTCAGGTCAGTGACAAGAATGGCGAGCTGATAATGACTAGAAGAACGGTCACTGACATGGTTGAGAGATCAGTCCAATTAAGAGAGAAAGGAGGAACACGGTGGGGGATTGTCCACCGCTTCCGGTCATTACTGCTTCTGACCAATTACTCTCATGGAAACAGAGAGATCCCTTTCTTTTTTCTTTTTTTTTACATACTGAAGTCCCACACAAGAACCTTTGTATTTGGCTGCTCCTGTTCTCCACAGCTTGTTACTGAGTTGGTACCAGAGGTCAAGGAGAGAAGAGGAGCAGCGACCTGCAGCAGCCAGATCCCACAGAGGAACCGAAGGATCCAGAAGGACGAATCCAAGCCGTGGTCAGAAGACAGGCCCAAAGTCGACAACAGACGGAATCCAGGTAATAGTCCAGAAACACAGGACAGGCAAACAGAGCAGAACAGGGCTCGCCAAAGTTCTGAAGTCTGGGGGCAGAAAAAGGTCAACAACAGTTAGAACTAAACACAACAAGAAGCGCTAGAATTACTCTCACTTGAAGCTCAAATAATCTGGCACCAATTGCTGGGAACCAGTGGCTTAAATAACAGCAGGAAGAGGTGGTGCAGCTTTGGCTTGACCCATCGAGGCCTTAGAAATGGCTTTTCCAGCCCATCTCTAGGCCTGCTGGCACTTGAGAGCAGACAGACGGGTAGAAGGAACCTAACAGTCTTTCTCCTAAATCTTTAACACCGTGGCTGGAAACCAAACACACAAAAAAAATGGAGAAAGCCCTGTGGTGCTAGAGGGAGCAGAATTAATAGCATGCTCCACCCAGGAGAGGTGACTGGCCCACTTAGTGGGATCAGCCTCACAGACAATATGGATTTTGGTCGCAATTTCCTGGTTGGCCCTCTCTGTCTGACCGTCCGTTTGGGGGTGAAAACCTAACAATAGGCTGACAGAGATCCCGAACAAGGAGCAGAACTCCCTCCAGAATTAGGACACAAACTGGGGACCCCTGTCGGAAACGATGTTTGTGGGGAGAAAATACAGCCAAAAAAAACTTTTTAGATGGAGGCCTTTTGGATGTGTTTGACTGGTTAAAGAAAAGACAGGCTGCCACAAACTAACTGATGGTTTTGGAAACACCAGGAATGACAGAACAAACGAGAAGCATGACAGAACTCTAACACTTTCCTCCTGAGACCATTGGGGACAAACAAATGACCAGTAGGGCAGTTACTGGGAGACGGTTGGTTAAGGAGAACCTGCCTGACTTCCTTCTCAATGTCAACCATAGTAATAGAACATCTTACAGACTCTGGCAACACTAACTCCTCTGCCCCACTGGAACTCTCCTTGTCCAACTCAAACACCGTGGACAGAGCATCAGGCTCAACATTCTTGGTCCTGGGTCTGTAAGACAAATCAAAGTTAAAGCGAGTCTTGAGGCAGACTTAAGATACTTCAAGTTCTTGTGGTCAGTCCAAACCAGAAGAGGAGTCTCAGAATGCTACAACCAGTGTCTCCATGCTTCTAGAACTAGCTTAACTGGCAGCAACTCTCTATCCCTGATATCATATTTCCATTCCTTAGCTGAAATCTTCTTAGAGAAAAAAGCACAGGGATGAGTCTTCTCATCCTTAGCCTCCTGGTTGAGAACCGCCCCAACCCCTGTACTGGAAGCATCCACCTCTGCAATAAACTGTCACTCATGATCAGGAGACACCAGAACAGGTGCATAGGTGAACAAAAACTTAAGCCGTTGGAAAACCACCCTGATCAGACCAACAGAACCTACGTTTGGAGGAGGTGATAGCATGAAGGGGTGTGGCCACCTGACTGTAGTTCCTGATAAACCTGCGAACCGCAGGAATCTCTGTAGCTGCGTTCTATGCCCAGGAACCTGCCAGTTGGTAACAGCATTCTCCTTTATAGGGTCCATGGAGATTTGATCAAGGGAAACAACACAACCAACATTGTGTTAACATGAAACTAAGATTTTTCTGCCTTGACAAACAGTTGGTTCTTAAGGAGACATAGCAGGACAGATGTGATGTGTTTCCTATGTCCTCCAAATAATATCATCAAGTTTAATAAAATTAAATGTCCTACCATGTCCCTGAGAACCTTGTTAACCACATTTTTAAACCCTATAGGAGCATTGGTGAGCCCAAAAGGCATCACCAGACACTTGAAATGACTGGCTTGAGTGTTGAAAGCAGTCTTCCACTCGTCAGCCAGGTGGGGTGGTGCGAAACATGTAGTACGCATTTCAGAGATCCAGCTTGGAAAAAATCTTATCCCCCTGAATCTTATAAAAAGCTGAGTTGATCAGACGGAGGGGGTAGCGGAATGATGTCAATAAAACCCCTGTAATCTATGCATGGCCTGAGATAACCATCCTTCTTTTCCACAAAAAAGAAGCCCGCACCAGCAGGAGAAGAAGAGGGACAAATAATGCCTGCTCCAAGTGACTCAGATATGTATTTCTCAATTGTGAGTGTCTCAGGGGCAAATAATGAAAATAACCTACCCCTAGGCCATGTAGTACCTAGCAGTAAATCAATTCCACTATCATAAGGCCTGTCTGGAGGTAGAGCTGTGGCTCTGATTTTGTTGAAAACCTCCTTATGATTTTAATACTCGTCAGGAACCTTAGAGAGATTAGGGTGATAATCATCACCATCGCCCTCACTGACATCTCTGACTTGGCTGAGCGTAGGCAAGGAACCAAAACAGGAAGAAGCCCAACCTAATACTTCCAACCTCTGCCAATCAATATGTGGATTGTGCTTGGTTAGCCAGGTTAAACCTAGAATGGCTAGAACTTTAGGAGATTTAATGATTGTTAAGTTGATTGCCATCTAAGGCTAATACCTTGTAGGAGTCCGGTGAGGGAAGAAGCTTTAATACTGAGTCAACTTGCCAGGTCACATCCATGAACTCGCTATGAGCTCCAGAGTCCATAAAAACTGAAAGACTATGACTAAGTGCACCAACAGAAACAATGACAGGGAGCAGAAATTCTGTGAAGGCAGATTGTCTAGATTGGCTCTGTCCTTGAGCAAAAGACCCTTAACCCCGCACTGCTCCCCAAGGGATGGGTTAAATGCAGAGTTCATTTCGCTGCTCTGTACTGTATTGTAATGACAATAAAAACCCGAAAAGAAAAAAAAAAGTTCTCAAACCAGATGGAGTCCAAATTTTATCTGCTTTTCAACTTTGTCAGATCTGACTCCCCTTTTAGAGAGATCCTCTGTCAAATGTACCCTGAAACTGAAGTGTTCAGGGGAAAAATAGTTCAGAGATGATTAAAATGTCAAACCTGTCATGTCAATGGCAGGGAACATCCTGATGATCAGAGCCACTTTGGTTGTTTTATAAACTGCACAATTAAACACAGATACTTTGACGTTGATGGCGGTTTGCTAAGTAAACCACTATTCACTGACAGTTGCCTGTCTACATTAGAATTTGATGTTTTCTTGGCTGCACAATAGTGCTTTTTAAAAGAGTTGCCTTACAGCTGAAAAGCCTCAGGCCTATATTAAATATTTCAGGGGAGAGAAATTCTGAAATTTGTGTCACACAAAAAAAATATCTTAATCGAAAACAATCACTGCACACTAAACCTTCAAATATCCCAATTTGCATGAAACTGACCACAGCCTTAATTCTATTTTCCTCTGCCCCTAAATGCATAGTGGTATAAATACAAGAAGGTACTCTTTAGATGTATATGAAATGCTCTTCAGATATATATAAAAGTTAATCTTTAAAAACAGTTTAGATCAAGTCACAAAAACATCCAAAACTAGGCAATGATTCAAAGCAATTAACTGGTTTTTCTAACCAATATGACTCTATTGTCTCTGTAAAGTGTCTTGAGATTACATGTGTGAATTGGCAATATATAGATAAACTGAATTGAAAATTGAATTTAATTGACTTCGGAACATTTTATTCTGATGGTGCATATCGCACCTTATTTCAGAACGTTTGTGCGTCCCATTTTCTTGCTTGGTTAAAAAGCAGTTCTTACATGTAGGTTACAAGATTCTAACACGAAGATGCCAGAATGAATACACAGTTGAAAATATAAAAGCTGTAAAACGCATTTTTTAAGAAAATAATAACATCACTAAAAATCTTGAAAAACATTTAAAAAAATGAAAAATGCAAAACAAAATCTAAGAAAAAACAAAGTTATTCTCATTTTATTCTATATTCCGTGTCATTACTGTATTAATCTTTTTCTTTATTTCGAATTTCCATTTACAAAATGGGCCTTTTTGTTTTAAACAATAGTGGAACAATATTAACTCCATGAGTTTGCTGGAATTTACCTCACAGTTTACTCTGGATCACCACTAACTTACTAACTCGTTGTGAGTCCCCTGGTGGACAAACTGTAGAAATTATTACAGCACAAAAAAAAAGGCAATGATCCAACTGTTCTTAGCAACTGAAATTACATAAGATTTATTCAATGCTACATATTAAACAACAAACATTAGTAACTAAAGATGGGCACCGGAAAGTTTATTTTCCATCTGATAGTAACTGACATATTTTACAACAAAGTGTTTTTTTTTTTTTTTTTTTTTTTTTTTTTTTTGTTGTTGTTGTTCTTTCAGCTAACCTAGAAAACTAAGCTGTGCTCAGTGCAGTAAGTTCCTCTCTTCTATATTGGAAGCACTGATCCAGAACACTTTTCTATCTATTTTAGTTTGTTATACAACAAATAATATACAAATGAAGATGAGATTATTTTTCACAGATGTGCTAGGTACAGCAGCACCCCCTGGAACTGGGTTCATTATATCAGTCTATAATTAGCAATGGACTGGGGAGGAAGTCATCAGCCCTCTGTCTGTCACATTATCAGATGACTGAGCACCTGACAGTCACAATGATTTATCAGCCGGATATTACATTTCCATATTCCTACTCTGGCTCTCTCTGTGTTTCTCTCCCCAGGACTCCATTTGTCCATCACTGGCCATTTTTTACTTCTACTTTCTGCACTTTCTCAATAAAAAGGAAGATGTCACGTCACCACAGGGAGGTCAAAGGTCAGCCGAAGTTTGGGTTCAATGTCTCACTCCAGGGTGAAGGTCTGATTATTAAACCGGGGTGACCCTTACCCTCCTGTACACCATCCTTTTCATGCTCATGTTCAAGTTCCTTAGTCTCTGTCAGGGAACTTAAATCCAGGTAAACATGCTGCAAACGGAAGAGTAATGGGGTATGTTGTCCATAAGAAGATTTTAACTTTCAGTTCAACACCAGTCTATAACAAATGTAGTCAAATTTCAACATTACCTATGAACATGTTCTGTTTGAAGGTACACCAGAAAGAAATAGCATGAACCCTGATGAGCTGTAGCTAATGAAATCCCTGCTGTCAGTAAAGGTTGCTTTTTGGGAAAATCACATTATAACAAGAAACTACAGTAAAAAAAAAAAAAAAAACTGGATCTAAAAAAAAAAAAAAAACAGTCAGCATGGTTCAACAGAAACATGGTTTACATTGATTCATTTCACTTGCAGGATGAAAACTTTAAATAAATCCTTCCACTGTCAATCATGTAATTTTAATCATTTGTCATTAATTTATTTTCTTAAATTAATGTTACGAGGATGTTCTTTTTCTGGGTGGATCATCCAAATAAGTGGTCCTAATTGTCAATCATTCTGTTGATATGTAAACGTAGGGCTGTCCCACACGCTCATCCCCATTTTCTTTTACCGATGTGAGTCTGACATAGTGGAAAAATTGCTAATTTTCTTTTGGAAAGTAGGCTTGAATAGCAACTTTCAAACAGAGCGTGCACGAGGAGAAATTGTTTCATGCATGCTCTCACGCGCGTTTAATAAGCATTCCCTCTCAGGAGCGTGCATGTGCATTTTCATTTTTTCAAGGGGGAGGGATTTTTTTGGTGGAAGGTTCGCAAGCAAGTATGTTGGTGGCAAGGGTCTCGGAAGCATCTTGCTAACCAGTTAGCAATTTAGTGCTGGTAGGTTCCAAATGAGAAATTACATTGAGACCGACTAGCACTACATTGAAAACTTAGAAACGACACTGTCAAGGAACGCTATGGACAGTGGAAACATGCAAGAGGAAGAGAGTTTTGTGTCGTAGGTCGTGGATGAGTCTCCTTTGTCATCCATTTTTTATTTAGAGGAGGAAAGCGGGGATGAAGATGTTGTGGAAGAGGACGCCAGGGCGGCAGAAGCTTGGTTTGGTGTAGAAGGCTTCCAGCCGTACATGTTTGAGCCCTTGCCTCGCAACGCTGGCAGTTCTGTTAGCTCTACGCCTGCTGAAGACACAGACGTCCATCCCCGTGAACACTGGGACGGAACTCAATGGGAAAGGAAATGCAAATTATGAATCAAAATCCTATGACAGAAAATATTTGATTGACAGATGACTGTTTATATATGATTGGCCAAATTTAGGTGTACAAGCTGACATATAACTAACTGGCCTGCATAAAATAACGGGGGAAAAAAACCACAGATTTTAAGAAAGGATTTTTTTCTTAAACAGAAATTTTCTAACTTTTGGGACAATATGGTGTGATAAAGAATACATTTATATACATGTTTAAGCCAGAGTGATTTGAAATTTCAATATGGCTTCCTTACAACTTAAAGTGGAGAGGGTAGGTCTTTTAAAAAATTAGCAAAGATTCTCCTTTATACCATTCAATAAAAGGCCTTGATGTAGATATGTATGAAATAACTGACCTGCATTAAATTATTACTGTGGACATATCAAACTTTTCTTGCATCTATCCAAACAACCACCTGTCAGGATTTGGTTGTGGTTTGAGGACCCAAATGCAGAGGCAGGGAGGCAGAGGTGAGTTTCTTGTGGATTTAATAAAAGGCAAACAGACAGCTGAGGCAGAAATCCAAAAATCAAACATGAAAAAAGTCAAACAAACCAGAAATCATGGAAAAATCAGGGGAAACAATCTCGACGAAGAAGACACAGTGAGACAAAGTTGGAGGAAGTTTGACGAGGAATTTATGGGAGACTGAGCAAGGAGAGGACTTACGAGCAGATTGGGAGCAGGTGTGAACAGAGCAGACTGGAAAGGCGCTAAAAAAAGGAGAACACAAGAGGACAGCAGATGGAAACAAATAAAAACCTGAAATCTGAAATATAGCCAGAAAACACAACAAAATAAGAATAAAACTAGAAAACATGGAGAAAAGTAAAACTGAATACTCAAAAGAAAACATAACAGAACCAAGACTGTGACACCACCCACTACAGATAGGCAGAACTAAATCACTATATGATCTATAGTGCACTTCAAATAGGAACCCCCCACCTCCCCCCAGATTGCCTCAGACTAGAAGAAGGTGAGAAGAGTGGTGAAAACAGCAGAGAAGACCATTAGAGCCCCTTTTTCCTCCATTAACAATATTTTATCCCAGCGCTGCGTGTCCAAAGCCCATAACATTATCAATGACCCCCCACCTTGGACTGTTCTCCCTGCTGCCCTCTGGGAAGGCTGCGAATACAGGTCCAGCAGATTCCAAAACAGCTTCTTCCCCATCGCTATAAGACAGCTGAACTGTTGAAAAAAACTCTAAATCATGTCACAGACTATGCATCATACTGATAACACTAAACCAAAACACTATATTTTAATGCTCTGAACTTCCATATCAATGCCTTTTTGTGCACCATGTTTTTTTTTCTCCCACACTGTTTACATTTGATCACTGCTGCACTTGAAGGAACGGAAATGTCACGAGAGCTGTACAAAATAAAATGTAGTTTTTTATACATGCTGTGTATACAAAATGACAATAAAAGTTATCTAAATCATTTAGCCCTTCTTGAAAAATGTGTCGGCCTTTATGAGGTTTTTTTTACCGCTGTAGAAAACCTGGCAAAAGTGGTCATGGATGTTTTTCAGTGTCTAAATTCACGTATAAGTTCACTTGCATGGCCGAGCATAAGACAGCGTTCCAAATATGGCTGGCAAGTACAATGGAGCAAAGGGCATTGTAGGAAAAATGCAACCTCTGGCTCTTTATGTCCATTGTGCTGCTCACTGTGTTAACCTTGTTACACAGTTATCTGCACTACATCCATATTTATTGGTGATTCCCTGGATTGGGTCAATGAGCTGGGAGAATTGTTTGGACAGTCAGGGAAACTGAAGGCCATTTAACGGTATTTCAAAATCTGTCAACTGTGAAGGTGTATATCAGACAATTAGACCTCTGTGACCAACAAGGTGAACAGTCCACATGAGTGCCATCTGTTCTTTAAACCAGTAGGAGTGCAAAATCAAAGCTTTGGGGGAGATGGCAATACATGACTGATGTAGCCAGTAAGGCTCAGGGGCTGTATAAGATTTTACCACTGGGAAATTTTGTCCTTGATCTTCTATGCCTTAGAAATAACTGAATAATTGGAGATTTTGAGTATGTCCATCCAGAGCAGAACATAGACCCTTGAAGGTGTGCTTTTAGCTGTAGCCTCTGTTAAGGAATGATTAAACAAAAAGAGAAACACTGAGAGTTTTTGGGCTCTTTAATCAAGGCAGCTAAACCTTTGTGAGACACTCCATTTAACTCCTGTGACCTTTCCTCCTTTCATTCCCACCACAGCACCTCACAGGCATAACCCCTCTACACAAACCTTTGCCAATTACTCCAGGACATAATTCTTTAAAGTCTTGGATGTTGCAGACATTTCGGCAGTAAGGAATGCAAATGTTAAGACAACTGGAACAAATCGTATGCCGTTGTTCATCAATACCCGTAGATCAGCCCAGACACCCATGAAGTTCAGCTTGCAATATTTATGACAAAGTTCAGCTTCAATACTAGTACGGAGTGTTGTTGCTGTCCTTTAGGGAACGACCCTAGACATTCATGGACTACCCTACCGCTTCGTGGGCACGTTGGTTAGCATGCATGACCCATGTACGGAGGCCTTAGTCCTCAATGCAGCCGGCCTCAGTGTGAATCTGACCTGTGGTCCTTTGCTTCTAAGGGCCTAGTGGTTATAGCAGCCAGCTTGTCCTCCGAGGAGATTGCAAGTACCCGGTTTGACTCCCACTCTGGGTTCTTGCGCAAAAACCTTAAACCCTGATTGCTCCCTGGGTGCCACAATGGCAGCCCACTGCTTCCCAAGGTGATGGGACAAAATATGCGACAATAAAGGGATTTACATACAATACATACTCCTCTTTTCAGTCAAGTCTGAAAGGAATATCAGTAGCATTCAAAGTCTGAAAACATGGTTATGCATGCAGCTCTATGACCCAAACCAAAGTGATGTTACCGTATCCCATGTCTAGACAAACTGTATGTGGTGAAAAGAAAAAAATATTGCTAAGCAGTTTGTCTTAGGTACGGAAAAAGGAAAGAGTGCCTTCTGTTCCTGCCTCGTAGCATCCCTGGTCCCCTTTCTTTTTTTTTTTTTTTTTAAAGTTCATAGGCCTTTTTATAAAACTAACAAATCTCTTGGAAAAGTTGATGAGATAATGTAAACCTTAAAACATAAAAGAAAAAGCCATTCATAATCTTAATTCATAACTGATGTCACCCACAAACAAACAACGTCTCTCACGTTTGGAAAGCTTGCTACACCCCTGCTAAACAGTAACTCTTTCATGAAGTTTAACTAACCTGTCCTGCATTTAAAATTCCTTTTAATGAGAGACTCCAACTCTTAGCCGCTGATGAAGACATATCTGAGGGATATCAAAGGAAAACGAAGTGATGAAAGTCTTACGGCGCTAAAGAAAATCCCTTTTAGCAGCTGTTAATATGGGAGGGGGAGAATAATTTATAAAGGCAGCTTGGGGAAGCTGATCTACTGGGGAGAGGAGGTTTGGGTGGAAGACAGCAAACGATAGTAAATGAGAAATGAATGAAGTGTGGCCCTTAGAGCTGCAGCATATCATGACTTTACTTGTATATATTTGAACACACAGGCCTCATTTTCTGCCTGTCTGTTTGTTTGGCTCTGCTGGAACCTCAAAGATATTTTTACCTCTTTTTAATGTATCCAGAAAGGTTACATATCATTAGACGTGGGGCAAATCAGAGAGAGGCTCTCACACTAATGGACACAACGCACACATGCAGATGTTAGAGATGACTTTTGAAAGGGGGCAATAATTTTATCTATTTAACCCTGAGTGGTGAGCTGGAGCATGTCACTTAATGGAGGCATAAAGGACACACACATAACTACTGATAGCCTGGAGGCCTACTGAACACATCATAAATATGCAAGGAGAAAAGAAATATGCTCTGCTACATGCATACTGAGAGGGGACATAAAATGGTTTGTGGATTTGATAGAGTGGGCAGGAAGAGCAGGAAAATGGTGACAATGGTGACAAAATAACAGAGGGGGAGGTTTTATGTGACTCTATAGACACAATCTAGAGTAATTCAGTGCTGAGACATGCACTAAAAAAGCAAGGGGCCAAATAGTCATGGACAGTTGTGCCAAAATGATGAATCAGTTCATATGATCCTTTCATAACTGTGACATAATACACATTATATATATATATATATATATATATATATATATATATATATATATATATATATATATATATATTTTTTTTTTTTTTTTTTTTTTTAAGTCTATATATTCTTGGTCTAAAACAGCTAAATTGTTGATTACGTTTAAGTGATACATTCAGTGGCTTAATTTAAATTTAGTTAAATTTAGTTATCAGGCTCCTCTCCTGTGGAACCAACTACCAGTTTTAGTCCATGAGTCCCTGTCTACTTTTAAGGCTAGGCTTAAAACTTTCCTTTTTGATAAAGCTTATAGTTAGAGTGGCTCAGGTTATCCTGAGCTATTTCTATAGTTATGCTGCTAGAGGCTTAGACTGCTGGAGGACATAGGGACCCCCATTCCATCATCCAGCTTCATTCTATCTCTATTCTTTCATGCCGCAGAATCTGTTAGTTCAATCTCTAACGTCCTGCTCACTCTGCTTTTTCTCATAGTAGCTTCGCCTCATCTGTTCCTGTTTGGCTGTGACTCCATCCTGGAGAGAAATGTCAGCTGTGCTGCTTCCATCAACACCTTTGTTTATAAATGTTGGAGATTGGCCTGTTTTTCAGTGTAGTCCTGTTTCTCTGACTGTGACTTGCTGGATGTGCTCTCTTCATCCTCTGACATGGGAGTTGGCTCGGAGCTTGTCTGCCTGGCTGTGTGTTTCCTGGACGGGGCCGCCTTTTACAGCTGCTTTTTGTGTCTCTGCTTCTGTCTCCTTGAACCCCAGTCGGCCTCAGCAGATGGCCGCTCACACTGAGCCTGGTTCTGCTGGAGGTTTCTTCTGTTAAAAGGAAGTTTTTCCTCTTCACTGTTGCTACAAGGATGCTTAGTGTGAGGGATTGCCTTCGAGTCAATGAATCGATGCAATCAACTGGTTTTCCTTAGAAACATCTGAATCAATTTAACTGTATGATCTAGTAAATAAAGTGCCTTGAGATGACGTGTTGTGAATTGGCACTATAGAAATAAATTGAATTGAAAAACATTGAATTGAAATGACAGAAAACCCTTAAATAACGATTGATGTCAAATTCAGTCTGATTATTTGAACAAATTCTGATGTGGTTTTAACCTGTTACCTGTTATATTGGAAAAAATCGGAAACTAGATAAGTAATTTTTTCTTAAAATAAGTGCATTATTTCTTGGATTGAGGAGGTAAAGGAATTTCGCCAATGGAACAAGACAATTTACATTTAAAATAAGAAAACACAATTGCATTGTCTTTTTTCAAGTGCATGTTATCTAATTCTCTTATTTTAAGAGTAAAAATACTCAATCCATTGGCAAACTATTTCGCTTACCTACTCAAATTAAGGGTAAAAACACTTAATTGAAGAAATGTTTACTTATTACTAGATCATTTTTCAAGTGTAACTGAAACGACCGTAATGCTACGTTCACACCGGACGCAGCAAAAGCAGCAAAATCGCGTCTGCTGCTTCATTTTTGCTGCTTGTACCAGTTAGTTCTGACGCGCGGCTGAAGCAGCTTTGCTGCTCTGGCTGCGCGGTGCAAAAGTGTGTCTGACGCGCGTTGGGCGGAGCTTCACTATCCTTTCTCTGTCTTGCAGCTATATTTGCTGTGATCAGTGGGAATAAAGTAGTTTTAATATGTGTTTAAGTGAGAAAATACACCTGAAAACGTAATCAGTGCAGTCAGTTCATTCAGATTATCATCCTGCCTTACAATATTAGTTCTGTCGGAGCCGCTCAGACCCCCACATACCGACGGTGCGCCGACAGTAGGAATCCCTTCATCAACAGCCTCTGGCCGGGTCGCCTCCTCGCGGTTCACCGTGGCGGCTGGTAGGTGTTTTTCATCTAAATAATCCAAACTGCTGGCAGCAGGATAATAAAAGCCAACAAGTTAATTTAGGCGTCAATAAACTGTTTAAGAGGAGTGATCATAGCGCTCTGATCATCAGCACTGTGTCTCTCTCCCTGCCAGCTCCCAGATCAGCTTCTCTGATTGGTTGAAACGGAGCGTCAAGCAGCAAAAATTCAATTCTTCCATATCGAGCAGCAGCACGTTTGCGGCGCATCAGATGCTTAAACGCGCCCGACGCGCTGCGCCTGCTGCTCAAAATGCGCCGCGGGACCTTTTGCTGCGCCTTGACGCGCGTCAACCATTGACTTTGCATGTAAACTCGCTGCTTCTGTCGCGCCAGCTGCGTCCAGTGTGAACGCAGCATAAGACAAATGTGGTTCTCCCAAATTTGCAGCCTCATACCACCAAAATAAGGCTATTGTTCACTTAGCTTTTATTTGGAAGGTTAGAGCCTCACAAGAGTTAAAATTAGAGCAGCTGATTTCATTTATTTATTAATTTTGGTGATTTTGGTGTAGCCAGTTAACTGGATAACCTCCATATGTGTCAACGTGGGGGGTGAGGTTGCTTGAGGACCCAAACGCACAGATGAGTGAGCCAAAGATGAGCACTTGTTGGTATAATGTAGCCTAGGTGGAAGTTCAACTGAAGAAACTCATTGCTTTGGTACATCTACCTGCAACACAGCCAATCAGCTCTGAACCAAACCTCCCCGGAAGCCAATCAGCATCCAAAGTTCATCTTAAAAGGCCTCCGATCGCACATGTCTGTCCTGTGCACAGGAGGATGCGCTGGGACTTCATTCAGATGACACCGTTTCTACCCGCCTCCAGCCCCTCCTCCACCATCAAAGCTAAAGCTTCAACAGAGCGTCATTCCTCCTGGACTCTTACTGCGTTCCCTGTCTTATCTTAACCGGTCCGGCAGAAAATCGCCATGTTAAGCCTGGTTCTGCCAGAGGTTTATTCCCAATGGGGAGTTTTTCCTCTCCACTGTCGCTTCATGCTTGCTTATCATGGACAGGTTCTCTCAAACTGTGTTATCCAAACTGGACTTCCATTTTCCAGGTGTTTATGCATATCTGTCAAAATTAAGCACTGTGTTTCCTGCTGAGGTCTGAGCGCCAAAGACAATGTAATTCTATCAATAAATTTCTCCTAATTGTCTTTTCTCTTTTTGTGGGTTTTTCAGATTGAAATGAGGAAAAACTGAGGCAAACATCCAAAAATCCAAAATACAAATACATCAGCAAAATCTCCCATGGGAGGGCAGAGATGTGGAAGCAACTAACAACAACAAGGCACCAGCACTAAAGAACTGCACAGGGAGTATACTGTATATGGGAGACAGAACAAAGACTGGGGTAATCAGATTATATGGAGCGTGGGTGAAAGTGACTAGAAGGGAGCTAGGGGAAAGGAGACAGGCACAAGGGGGCAACAGAGAGTAACTAAAGACTGGCTTAAATATAACACAAAATGGAAAATAAACCAAAGATCAATAAAACTGATTTACTTAGATATTGAAAACTGAAAACTAAAAACTCAAAATCCCAAAAGGGGAGAACCATGACAGTATAAGCCGTCATCATCCACTGATTTTAAAAAAAAGTGGAGAGAGATTTTTCTTCTCTTCTTGGTTCTTTGTTCCTGCTGAACAATTGAACTCATTCTGTCTCACCAGTCGTGATCCACACTTCACCATCAGATTTGGATCTGTCTTACAGTTCTGACTCTTTGCATGTCCACAGACCAATGACCCTCACCTATTCCTCTGGATCTTTTTTGCCACAGCCTTCTTGTCATCGATCCAGTCCCACCAAATGACCACCAAGTTCTGCAGAAAAAACAGGTCAGCAGGTCAAGCTTTACTTCTGCATTGGATTACAATCAGCTGTGCTGAATGTTCATTCTCCATTGGAGGAAATAAATCCCACACTCAAAGCCCAGCTCTCACTCTCACTCGGTGGAGAGAGCAGCCGAAAAACTCTCTCTGAGGAACCACAGTTCTGGATTCCTATTCAGTTCTGGTCTCAAATGAGGTTAGTGGCTCTTTTTCTGCCTGTATTGAATTTCTTGAATAGTGCCACTAATCTGTTCCTCTCTCCTCCGATACCTTTACTCCCTCTGTTGGTGGTGCGCTACTCTTCTGCAGATTTATCATCAATAAATAATTTAAATTTGACAGTCTGGTCTGACATTTCTGGTTCTCATAGTTTCTGAAATTCACACACAGAGTAACTTCACCCACTGCCACATATTCTACACAAAGAAAACAACTTGCCCCATTTCAATACTGTCCCAGACTAAAAGCGTGTTAAAGAACCCTAATCTGAAGCTCTGCACGCCTCAACTGCCTTAGATAAGGTAAGTTGTAATGATTTAAGGTAGGGTTCTTTGGCCAAAACACCTGCTGACTAAAGGAAAATTAAGGTTCATCTCACACTTAAAGGTACAGAGGACAATCTTTTATTTCCGGATGGATCATCTAAATAAGTGGCCCTCCTAATTGTCACTCATTCCGGTGATATGTTTTCATAAGGCCGTTCTACGTGGTCACCCTGTTAGCTATATTTCTCTGCGCATGCACACTTTCAGGCGTATATCCGTGGTGAGCTATGGTTTCAGACAGTCATTGAAGCTCACCTTTCTCACTGCGGTTCTTTGAAAATGGCCAAGGGGCGTAAGAGAAAAACTGTCTACGATGTGTATGAGAAGAAAAGAAAGGCCTCAGAAGTAGAGGTGAGTATTGGCATGAGTGTTGCGATTCGATACATGTCGCGATACTTGGGTCACGATACGATATTATCACGATATTGCAGTATCACTATATATTGCCATATATTCCCCAGCTATCAAAATCAAATGATGAGATAAAACAGCAAGTGCTGTATATTTTCATCAGAAAATATTGATTAGGTATTATTATCCATGCTGTTTAGGGGTTTTCTTCCACTGTGACTGCCTCAAATACAGATTTGGTGCTGCACGCACAGTTAAAGGGCTCCACAGCGCTTTCTGCCAGAGTGGTGGTGCAGAGGTAGCCCATTTTCCCATCATTGTTTTATGTAACCATTTTTTTTTTGAAAATCGATACCAAGAAGTGAAAGATCGATATTGTATTGGGCAGCCGAATATCACGATATATCGCCAAAACGATTATTTCCCACACCCCTACTCAGAAGTGGCATATATATCCCAGAATGCTTTGCGCTGAGAGCTCTCCTAGCAAAGCATTATGAGATTTGTTGTCACAGCGGCTGCTACTAATAACAAAGATGACAGGCACCATGCGGTGGAGGGGGAGTTAAGTGGCTTGCGGATGGGCTCGCACGCACATTTTGTTTTTTAAAGCTACAGTGTGTAATAATTACAGGGATATACAGTCAGAAATGTAATATATTATACATACCTATGTTATTTATCATCATCTACAAGCTCAGCCTCTTAACCTTAATATTTGCGTTGCCTTAGAATTCGTTATTTATAATTACATAGGAGCGAGTCTCGCAGCCATGGAGGCAGACATCTTTGCGCTACGGCAGCGCAGAGCCAACAAACTAGCGATTGTGAGATCGCCAAAACGTCACAACGATGTAGAAAAAATAACGGGTATATTTATTATCTTAAGTCTACATGAAATCTATACCCTACACAGACTAATGAAATACTATCTGTAAAATGATCTATGTAAACAAACCTCATCACTTGAGAAGGTAGGTGATGCGGACGTCATGGAAGACATTTTGTCCCGTAACGCTCGCCGTACTGTTGGGGGGGAGAAGCGGTGGGGGGGGGGGGTGTTAATGATGCTGCAGTCTGCAGTCTGACCGCTAGATGTCGCTAAAAGTTACACAGTGTAGCTTTAAGTGGAGAGGGTGGGTCTTTTAAAAAAATCCTCCACAATACTTCAAACAAATACAATGTAAAAAAATATCTTGATAATCTCTGTGAACTGGGAAGAAAAGGGCAAAATTTGTATGAAGTTGCGCGCCTTGTCAGATTTGCCATGAAGC
Source organism: Cyprinodon tularosa (assembly GCF_016077235.1). Taxonomy (NCBI): domain Eukaryota; kingdom Metazoa; phylum Chordata; class Actinopteri; order Cyprinodontiformes; family Cyprinodontidae; genus Cyprinodon; species Cyprinodon tularosa. The sequence continues at coordinate 58,715 of NW_024038044.1, read as the reverse complement.
TAACAGCCTTTCAGACGAAACTCGTCTTACTAACAGCTAAAGATAATAGTGAAAGCAGGATGTTCTGGGAGAGGTTTGCTTTTTCACCAAAGGACAACTTGCCTAGATGACTGGAAAACAACTTTTGCCTTCTTTGCTTTAGGAATGCAGAGCAAAGGTCAGATTTTTTCTGGGGATGACGTCCTCCTCTGAATGCCCAAAAATGCAATACAATTCAATAATACTTTATATATCCCAAATGGAAATCAAATTTTGTACTCACTCATATTGTCTATTTATGAGGTGTTGTAGATATTGATAGCTGTAGGCAGGAAGGATTCTTAGAACTGTTCTATCTCACACTGTATTTTGAGGATTATTTGACTGAAGATTTATGATTTCCTAAAATGTAGCCCATTAAAGGCAGTATTTTCTCAGGTTAACGTAAAAGAATTTGGAGATTGCACAGAAACAGATCCACGCTCGAGAGGTAGAAAATCTACAGGTGTATAAAAAGCAAGCGATGAGCACAGACGCGGAACATGGAATCATGCTTGTGAAATATTTGGGGCATCTTAGAATTAAATTAGCAGACAAAATGTTGAAAATGCACACAGAGAGTAGTTACGTGTCTATGTTTTAAATAAAACTGCTGGTATGAATATTTATTACGTGTTCTGCTGTTTTGGCGGAAATCTGACCTCACAATTAGTCCCAATAACTACCATCATTGTAACAATTAAACAAAACAGAGAATTTCACAATGTGACATTTAACTTCTGATTTCAGTCATTTTTTAAGCTCATACCCAGATTTTCTTTTCCATGCATACAGTAATTTTCAGGTAGACGTCTTTTTTGTGTCTGAGCACACAGTTACTGACAAGTTAACAGCTTCACCTGACAAGGCATCAGCCCAGTGCCTGTGATCTGAGCAATCATTGCCTTAGCTCTCCTTTATTTTCTCCTTTCCCCTCTGTCTGTCAGCCCTCCTCGATTTACTTTAGACCAGCCTTCTCCTTCAGTCCTTCCTCTGTCTTTTCTTTAACTGACTGCTTCCCACCTCATAGACATGCAGCCACACACACAAACAACATCTAATGCATCCTTATACACACACCTCGCTCAGTTCTACGACCGGCTCTTTTCTGACTGACAGAGTATTAAGGAGGTGTGTGATGGGAAAAGCAGCATGTTAAGGTGGCTGGGGGTGGGGGTTGTAGTGAGAGTCACCTTGAAGGAACATTATTGAGCGAATGACTGAGAAAGAATGAGAAGAAAAGATATCTAAATTTGTAAATTTGGAGTGATTTAAAATATTTGTTGAAGATTCTAAGCCTGTTTTTTTTATCATTAATAAAGTTGATAAAATCATCATCACTGAGATTTCCTTTTGCCTAAACAGTTACCTACTGTACAAAACTTCTTTAGAGTACGTTTCAGTGTTATAAGTGTTATACACACTTTAATTCATTTTAAAGGGAATCGGGGACTCTGATCAAAATATGGTGAGGTATAATATGACAGGAAAAGATAGAAACAGTGAAGGAAGGAAGAGTAAGAACAAAAGAATAGAGATAATAATGCATTAGAATAAAGAAGAATTTAAGAAAGAAGTTAAAGAATTGGGAAGTTGAATAAAGTGTGGAAATCCAAATATAATTCTATAGACTAAGCTCTGGGGAAGATACATGTTCCAGTCATTTCCAGACTCTTTTAGAAATCAATCAATCAATCCATCCATCCATCCATCCATCCATCCATCCATCCATCCAGCTTATTCGGTCGGGGTCACAGTGGGGCCCAATCTATGGGCGAGAGGCAGTCACCCTAGACTGGTGACCAGTCTGTCGGAGGGCAATACACATTCAACAATGCACACGCACCCCCATTACCAACACATACCTAACCTTAAACCTAACCTAAAATCAATTCACACCTCAGCTCTAAACCTTACCCTCACCCCAAAAACAGAACTTCTCCTCATGGGGACCAGTCGTTAGTCCCCACAAGTACCTATAAGTCCCCAAAATGTAGCATATTCCTGGGAAATTGTCCCCTCCAGGTAAGAAAGACATGGACTGACACACAGACACACAGTTGTGTTTTCATTATTTATGGGGACATTTAATTGACTTACATTCATTTTATATGGTCTAACCCAGACCCTTTAGGGCTGGTGCTACTCCGGCAGGAGTGTTTTACAGTAAGCTTATCACAGGTGTGACGCAGACATTTTTGATTTATGCCCAATATTGAAGTGTGGTGTGCGCTGTGTTATTCTGTGCCACAATGCAAAAGGGTAAAATCACAAACTAGCTGTGGGTCTACATACGGACAAGGTGGTGAGGAAGTGGGGGCAACTTGTCCAACAACGGAGGGACATGAGGGCGAAAAAGAGCGGGGATCCAGGTAGAAAAAGGGTCCCAGCGTTTTCGTGCACCTCGCTCTTCTAGCTGGTCCAACTTTACGAGTCATTTTCCGCAATCGCGGTCATAAAAAGAAAAGAAGTCTGTAAGGTACCAAACAGGAGATAGGCACGAGCAGAGTGGATATAGATTTGACCAATTAGAGGCCTCCTGTCTGCGGCACAGTCTGTGGTCACCTACAATTTTGGAGAGGTGCAGCAGAGTATCTGTGGAAGGGGTGGGGATGTCTCTGCGTTCACCACGACACCTCTGCAGACTACCTATTTTTCGTAGTATAAATCCACCTTTACTCTCACCCTGACCTACCAACATATACCTAACATTAACCCAGACCCTGACCAAACCCTAACCCCAACTCAAAGACTCAAAAACTTCTTGATGAAAGGTAACAGTTCTACAAACTGCGCCACCATGCATCTCTATTATGCTCCATTTACACTCTGACAACTATTCGTACTGAGTTTGGACCAAACTCAGATCAGTTAACAGCGCCAAGCTGGGTTCTTCATCACGCTAGCACTGTTCCTCACCTCCTATCAGCGGTTCAAGATACTACAGCTCTCAAGGGGGAAATTAAGCATACAAAAATGGCGGCGCCCGTAACATTTAGGAACTTATGTGTCTTGATAGTGCCCTCCGGCCAAAGTTCAATGATAGCCTAGGTCTCTGCATCATCCCTTTTCATGCAATTTATTGTTAATAGGCTAAGGAGTTTGTGTTGTGAATTCCAAAGCAGGAAATGCCAGAAAACCCACAAAATGTGCCAGCTGACTTTAAATATAAGATGATGCAGTCTGCTCATGCGTTATTTGTTATTAGAGAACCGAGCACAACTAAACCCTGCCGAGCCCTACTGTTGAACTAGTACTAGATTTAGTAGTTTAGTAGTTCAGTTGTGTCTGTGTCCAGATCAGTTGCGTTCCATTTACGCTCAACAATGATCTCAGTTACCGTGCTAGGGACGTTCTTGGCATGGTTTCAGAAGGGGAGTGTAAATGGGGCTATAGAAACAATGGAATGATATTTTTCATCAGCTTTTTTAACATGAAGGCTATCCAGGGTTACTTTTATTTCAGCATGAAAATTGTTTAAGCAGATACTAAGGGAGAAAGAAAACTAAGGAGGCAAACCAGACTGATAGTGTGTAGCACTCAGGTTAAGTACTAAACCAAGAGTCCATCTAAATACACCAAATTGTAGCATCTGACTGCTGCTCACCTTGTATGGGGTTAATTCTACCCTTATTAAAATATGTTTTCCATGTATGATTAAGTATGTTTTTCATTTATCCCATGTTCAATTTAACCGCTGTTTACATGTGGATCCCATGTGAATATCAACTAGATTGTGGTCTTTGTAATACACTTTTAACAACTGTCATTATGTATGTGTATGTTTTTCTGTGTATTATTATACAATTGTACGTTTGTTATGTAAACTTCTTTTAATGTACATTGACACTAATCTGCAATATCAACCAGTTTTGCAGTTTTAATTATTTTTCTGATTCTTAAGGGTTTCAAATACAAATAGAGGAGCTCTGGACTGCTCTGCTGAATCCAGACAGCATTTAGCCCTGTGGACATTATAATGGGATTGAAATGCACATGAATCATGCAAGTCAAATTGGGACTGAAGCCTTGTGAAAAAGAATTAATAAAATCAAAAGTTGCAAAAGAACTACAAAAATTAAAGTTGCACAAATGCTGAGAATGATGGAGGTCTCCATTATAAAAAAACAAAAAACATGAATGTATGTCACTTAGCATGTGTCACAGGGAGAAGAATGAAGAAAGAATGTATTATTGTTATAGTCCCTAAGGTGGGCTGTGCTTTTATGTCCTGTCTTTGTAGTGGATAAGGCAGGGTTAGGGTCCTTATGTTAGAGAACATATAGCAGGAAGCATACGGATTTCTCTTCCTTGCTTCGTCCTCACTGCCAGCACTATTTGTAAAGCTCTGATTATGTTCACTGCCAACACTCTTTCCTTTGGCATAAGTAGATGCCTTAGATGTCGCTGCCTGGGTTTCTAATAGTTCTGTGGCACTGCCAGCAGATAGCGCCATGCCTGTTAATGTCTTATCATCAAGACTGATGGAGGAACTCTATTTGGCTCAAAAAGGACTAGATAAATACTTTAGGATTGTTGCTTATTGCTTATAACCATATTTTATCAGGTTCATCCTGTTTTGGTCTTTTTTTATAGGAGGATAACGTGATTATGGACCTTCAATATTTTAGAGTGCTGTAGAAACAATACATTTGTTTTTGCAAATCAGCTCCCCTGAATTTTAACCAGGATCAACAATGTCATCATTGCTCTAGTTAGCATTGAATAATTTCTTTTTACTTTACCATAATGTACTACTTGGTTTTTGTCTATTGAACAATCCCAGTAAAATACATTGATGCCTATGGTTTTAAAAGGTAAAAACCATTTACAACTGGTAACCTATAAATCAGTGGTTCTTGAATTTGGTCCTCAACTACCACTGCCCTGCATGTTTTAAACATCCTTCAGTTGCAGCACACCTGATTCAAATTATTACATAGACTTCTTAGCAGCCAGCAAGTGCTGCAGATTGTTGATTCTGTTAACTCTGGTGTGTGGCAGCAAAAAGGGACCTAAAAACACGCATGGCAGTGGTGCCTGAGGAACAGGATTGAGGACTATTGGTATAAACCATTTGTACTGAACTAAAGAAAAAATAACTCTCCTTCTTGGATGAGTAGATTGTAGTGTATCAGAAATCTGAAAGTATAATTAAACCAGTCCATTAAACAAGGTTTTATATTTATCCAGTGACTTTTGGGGTGCACTGAATTGGATCTAGTTTCCTAGCAATCGAAAACAAAAATTAGTTCCATTTGGCCTCCATTTGGGCCAGTTTGGCCCAAATGGAGGCCAAAAGGCTGTGGATGGCTGGATGGCTTAATAATTTATAATGGATTAAGTTGTTCTGCAGGTCCTTTCAGGTTACTTGGTGGAGTTTTATGCCTGTGAGTGAATGACCTCCCCCCAGGCAGCAAAGTGATTTTGTTCCCTCCTGGGGCAATAAACCAGATCTATTAAAGTGTTCTCCTTGTGAAATAATTTTGTATATGCCAATGGAAAAACACATATATGCAGCTGTGAGGAAATGGAGCTAACTCTAATTTACCATTAACAGCCCAAGAATAGCACTAGCTATTTACTGTACTTTTTTCACAGACTAATTTCTTATGACTCTTTTAAAAAAAATAACTTTTCTTATTTATTTGATAAACCTTTATTTTTATCAGACATTTTTCAAAGTTTCATTTCATTTAGAAATCATGTTTTAGTGGAACAGTATTCACTCCTTATGGCAGCCTAGAGGCTGATGACTCATCAACAGTTTCTTTTTCTACTTTAACAAAGAAGCTCACATATAGAAAACTGGGGTCAAGTTTAATGCACTCACTTAGTCTCGTGTTATTCACACACAACAATAAACAGTGATAGCCGAAGTGAGTTTGGAAACTGAAAAGCTTTGTCTTAAGCGGAAAATCAAACACGCATCAACACAGCACAGCGTTCACCTGTGTGATGCATTCACGAGTGTCAGATAGCTATGGTGCATTCAGGAGCATGGGACATTTCACACTTAACAGGAAAGAGACATGAACAGAACAGAATTTAACTCATACAATAATGTATTTATTCAGAAACAGTGGGCTTTCTTGCTATATTGAATGCTCTAAAAAATCTATAATATTACAGCAGCAAATTATCAAAGTTTTTTTAAATCCTGTTTGAAAGCTCCAAATGAGGCTCCTCTAAGATAGCACAGGATGCAATGTTCTATTTTTTTTTCTTTCTTAATTCAATGTATAACATGAATGCATAAACACCTCATTTTATTTCAATGTTAAATTCTGTTTAAAGTAACAGATCATTAAAAATGTCTCAAATAAAATGACCTTTACTGGTGGATGATTTTCTTTATTCCTACCCCGCTGATTTTTAATTGGTTACCCCTGGTTTAATGTTTATAAATATTTATTTCACATCATGTGCTCCATCCAATGCAGATCATTGGCTCCATCCACATCCAGTGAAAACTAGTGTAATTGGATGAGTCATAGAACCCAAACACTCATTGGTTAGCTAAAGGAAATCATCAGAAGCAAGCAGGTGTTCTTCAAACTGCAAACCTGAATAGTCTATGCCATGCTACAATGTTGGATTCAGAAAAAGATGTTGAAATGTCTGAAAGGTCGAACACAGGAGAGAGCGTATCAGGAGATTGAAACCAACAAGACCTCCCTCATCCTTGGGCCTATCTCAAGGAATTTTTTTTTTAAGGTTACTTTATACTTTTATACTTTAAGTAGTTTTTGGAGCACATACTTTTTCACTTTTACTTGAGTAAATAGATCAAGTTGATACTGCAGTATCGATACTTCTACTTAAGTAACAAATGTGTGTACCTTTGACAGTACTTTATATATATATTTTTCTTTATTTACAAAAAAAATAAAACACCAAGTAAAGCCAAAGAACTTTCAGAGATAAACAGTTTTGGCTGATTACCAATCTGATGATAACTGGCTAACAGACTGGCCTTCCAGTATCCCAGTATTAGATTTCACTGGGCTGCTGTTGGCATTCATATGAGAGCAAACCTTTGCTTAGGGGCAAACACAGTGGATCAGGAGCGCAGACAGTCGGTGTTTTTTATTCTAACCCAGCTGCAGTTAGTCTATAAATATCTCTCTGTAGAGGCTGTTTTATAGATGCTGGCTGCAGGGTTTAATGATAGTAAAATCTGAAATTATTATCTGAGTTTGGTTTCTTGTCCACAGAGAATGCAGATAACCAATGTTTTCACAATCCAGACTGTGTACTGAGTACTGTGTTTGGGGAGGAAATCAACTTAATCCTTCAGTCCAGCGTTCTCTTTAAAGTAGATTAGTACTAGTCGTACCAGGAGAACTTGAAGCACTTGGAAAATGCAAGCTTTTTGATTCTCTGCTGAGCCAGAAAAATCCCCAGCACCACTGCTTTCAGTTTAGTTTCATAAGAACCACTTGAGTTTTTGACCAATCTGTTTTTTTTCTTTAATATTTGCAAACTTTTATTATAGTTTTGCCATAGTTTCCGAGCCTATGGTGTTCCCAGCCAACTATTAATAGGTATGAATAATACTGGTTGTTCCTCTAACATATTACACATTCATTAAAAAGAAAACATCTCTCCACAGAAATTATGTGACCCTGAATTTGACACTCATGCAACAAAGAAACTCTTAACTATGGCTGTACATTATGTTAGAACTATAAATCAGGGGATTCATTCTGCTGTCTTTAACGGCCAATATCCTAAACATTCAAAAAGTATCACTGTTCTAGCAAAGCTGATTAAAACTAACTTCTCAGAATACCAAATGCAGCCTGCTATTACCCTTCCTTTTTATTCAGGAGTTTTGGACCACTGGCACATCTAAAACTATGGGTTGTAGCATTTATTTCATCCATGCATCCATTTTCCATCACATTTATCCCAAGTTTGGTTGCAAGGGGTGCTGGTGCCTATCTCCAGCTGTGTCAGGAGGCTCTAAACCTTGGATCCAATATTCAGACAGACAGAGCTGGAAGAGTTTAACAGACTTTATTTTTTTTAAGCAGCGTGCAGGGGCGGACTTATCAGATCCTCTGTAGAAACAGAAACTCAGGTCGGTGACTAAGAATGGATGGCTGGTGGCAGTTGAGAGCTAAAGTCACTGACCTGGTTCAAAGTTCAGTCCGATCACAGAAGGAGAGGAGGTATCCGTGAAGGGGAAGGGTCCTAAGCCACAGGCGGGAGCGGCCCCCGAAGCGCAGTGAGGAGAGCGGCGCTGAAGCCAAACGGCGCCGAGGAGCAGGTGATGCCAGAAAGGGAGATCCAAGCCGAAGTCGAAACTGAACCAAGTCCGTTTACCAGGAGATCTGAGAGCCGATGAGGTACCGATGAGGGAGTCCAAGCCGTGGTCAGGAAAACAGTCCAGGTTCGGTAAGCCAGTAGTATCCAATACACAGTCCAGAGCCGATCAGACTAAATGTGCACACACGGGGGCGAAGCAAAACTCGGGATCCACAAGACAGAAACTGGTCACCACACAGAATAATCAGAAAAGTAGTTCGAACGCTAGAGTTACTCTCACTAGAACAGCTAGAATAATCTGGCACTGGAAGCTTGAAACCAAACCGTATATATAGGGGCTGGAACCAGGTGGAAGGGATAAGGAATGATGAGAACAGGCAGAGCTAAACAGGTGGGTGGAATAAGCAATCAAGCCACCAGTGCCAGGACCATGACAAGCTGTCAATGGGCGAGAGGCGGGGTACACCCTGGACAGGTCGCTAGTCCATCACAGGGCAACACATAGACAAACAGGACAAACAACCATTCACACACGCACTCACACCTAAGGAGAATTTAGAGAAGCCAATCAAACTAACAGTCATGTTTTTGGACTGAGGGAGGAAGCCGGAGTACCCGTAGAGAACCCATGCATGCTCAGGGAAAACACGTTTCAAAAGAAGGTGCAAATGGTCTGTATGCGTAATTGCGCACACATGGCAGCGGTTATTGTCGCAAGAAGGAGACATCGAAATGAAGCAAAGGAGACGCAGAGAACGCATTTTTTCACTCCGTGTGAATATTTTTGGAATGAACGAGGAAACGATCATCAAAACATTTCGTTTATCCAGCATTGCCATTTTGGAGCTGTTGGGGGAACTCCGAATGGATTTGGAGCCAGCCACAAGGAGGACCCACGCAATACCAGATATCACAAAACTCCTTGCAACATTGCACTTTTTTGCATCTGGGTCATTCCAGCGTACGGTTGCAGCGAGAGCTGGGATCTCCCAATCTCGTTTTTCAGAAGTGCTGTCCGACGTTCTAAATGCCATGTCGCCCTGACGCCCTACCGGAGAACCCCGACCTCCCCCCTGCGCCTGTGGAGCAACATGCCAATGCTGCGGGGATGCGTACGCGCAGTAATCTCATCCTCAGTCACTTCTTGTGAGCCATTTGGTATGTGCATTTTTCTACAGCCAATACAAAACACCTGTTGTTTTTTTTGTTGTTTTTTTTACTGCAGTGAAGTAGAAATTCAGCCACATACCACCTTAGGGAATAAAGGTTGCCAAAGTTTTTGTTTTTTTTGTTTATATATATATATATATATATATATATATATATATATATATATATATATATATATATATATATATATATATATATATGTATTTTTTTTTTAAGGAGGGGGTGGGGGTGTCACTGTAAGATTTAAATTTCTTAATGCACTAGTTTGTACAAACAACTTTGCCGCAAACCACAAAACGCGCAAAACCATCATTTAAATAGGGCGACTCCAATTCTGGTGGCAGTTTTGCACCTGCCACCAGTTACGCAATAACTCTTGTTAAATCACCCGCAAACCATGGTTCAGCCCCTCGCGCAAAATTCCAGTTTGCGAGCGCAAATTACTGCACACAAAATTGGATCTTGATAAATCCGTCCCAGAGTGTATAAAAAAATAAATTATATTCAGAACAGCTCTCAAGACTTTTTTATTTTTTAAAGTGCAGCCGTGATAAATGTAAACATGTGACTGTATATGAGTTACAGTTTCCGACATTTAGGTTTTGTTTATTTTTGTTATAAAACATTCAGCAGTCTACTGGCAGTGGGGAAGAAACTGTTCTGGAATCTGCTGGACCTGCATTGGATGCTTCAAAGTCTCTTCCCAGAGGGCATCAGGGAGAACAGTCCCTGTTCACCTAAATACAAATAAATACCAAATATACATTAAATTTCTTCAGCACTATCTATGCTGATGCATTTCAGTCAGTATCAGTAAAAAGCAATCGCTTGGATCAAACCAATGATCCTTTATTTCTCTTGACGATTTCTGCTTTGATTCTGCTCTGATCTACATCCCCATAGTTCAATGCTGTCAGTATCTTACCTGGGTGCTCCTGGGCTATCTCACTTTGCCCTTGATCACTCTGCATTACTGAAGCTGCTTCATCTTTAGCTTTTTCTGGTTACAACTGAACAACAGCACCAATAAGCGTGGCAAACATCATCACTCTAGTACAGAACAGAGAACGTATCACTTAAAGTCACAATTCAACTGTGACAAACAAAGCAGAACACTGTATCACTGAGTCCACCGATAATATTGATGTTATCCACTGATATTGAATACATTTTAGTATCCGTTTGGCATAGTGAATTTCAGAGAACTAACATTAAACATAAATTAGCACATATAGGCCTTTTCTATCCTTTGCTGTCCTTAATGCCCATATAAGCAGATAAGATCTCTTCCCTACTGAGAGCAAAAACTTCACCTCAAGCTGGCTTGCTGTTACAGATGGGAAACATAATTATGCAATGAATAATCTGGCTGTTTTAAATTCCGTAATTATCATGTTGTGAGTTAATTGTTTGTAGTATTTCTGCGTTCTAATTCTGTAATGCTTAAAGTCAGATCTTTATATGCTATTTAATAAAAAAAAAACAGACTGCCAGAAATGTTTAGTAGTGGTACACAGACTGACAGGCAATCTAGTTTAATGTAGGTCATGTTTTGATTGTTTGTTGTTTAGTAGCTGACTTTAGGCTTTTAAAGTCAAGCAACAGAAGAAGTGACGAATATTACCTGTGGGTTGGTGTGAGGGCTAAGCTGACAAACGGTTAAAACTAGTTAGTCTAAACTTTTACCACATAGTCATTTAGTGCAATGTAAAGCATTTTCAGACTGAGTGGAATAATAAAAAAAAAATGTTAAGGCAATCCCTGACAACGTCTCTTCTCTTTGTTGCTTTTCATTCAGAGAGACAAAGTCTGTGAACATAGAAAAAATACTTTTTAAATGTGACGGTTGCCTGGCTTGTCACTGTACAGCGCAGCTGCGTTTGATTGCCCACTTCTTCTCGTGGGAATTGTGAGTAAATAAATAAGTAACCATCCTCTTTCAACAGGAAAAAAGATTCCTAGGGCCACAAATGGCCCATGAGCAGCACCTTGACACTGATTATAAGAGATATGTGAGGAAATACCTTTGGAGCTGGATTTGGATTCTACTAGTAATGATCACTTTAACCTGATATGTTGGGCTACAATTACTTGTTCCTTAGCAAGGTTGATCCAAAAAGAGGAAAAGTCACATCATTTTTCTTTTGATCATAAAGTTCGCTTTGCACAGATGTGATAGATTAATAACAGCCAAAAGTTCTTCTAGGCTTGAGTAGAAAATAAAGAAAGGCTGATCTTCAAATGGATGTTAATGATATTAGCAACCAGTGTTATAGTGCTTTGGTGGGGGGTGCTTTTGATGCTTACTTCATCTATATTTTGTGTCTTGGTCTTGAACCCAAAGCAATGTAAACACAAGTTGTGTCGTTAAGAAGAGCGCTGATAATGTAATCACAAATGATTGCCTTCTACTTTTAATGTCGTTGTGATTAAATTCAGAATGATTTCCCTAAAAGAGAGGCTTTTAAAAACCTGATTTTACTTGAAAAAAGGTATAAAACTTATAAATACCATAAATATAGCGTGAAAACTGAATGCAGACCTTAACTTTCCACCTATTTAAAACATTTTGAAGGTTTTTGCTCATGATAATTCATAAATGTGTTAATGTCCCCGATCGTCACCTTGGTTAACTAAGGATTCCTCTCATTCGTCAAACTCTACCAAAGTCAATAGGTTGTCAGAAAGGGTTGGGATCTTTAAAGATAGCAGGAAACAAGCAATAGAGAAAACAGAACAAATACAACACAACTCAGTTTGTCTTGACGCAGCACTTTGTCTATACGCCCCATAAAATAACTCAATTTGGCTGGATGTGCTCCTGTAGGAGCCGCACCAACTGTGCAATGGTGCTGGCGTTTCCCCCACCTTTTCACAGAGACTTGGAGTGTCATGTGTGCATGATCTCTAACGATTTAGTCTGCCAGGGGTTGTTGTCTTGATGCAGAAATCGATTTATTTCCTTGGATTTAACAAGTGTCCTGACATTTCACCCCTCTGCAGTAATCGCTGCAAAGGATAACATTTGCAGGTTTAAATAAATGACTAAAACTGCAGTGGTAAGAGCTGTTCGTTTGAAGCAAGAACTAATTTGTTGCATGGTCTCTCGAGATACTCCAACTTCCTCCTTAAGTCCAAACTCATTAAAATCATTTTGTCTGGAAATTATAAACTGATCTTGGATGTTAAAGAACTTGCATGGTTTTTATTTTAACCTTTTCGGTTTTGTTTACTACATCCTTTTCCCTTAAGTTTATGATATAATTGACACACTCCATCTGTTAGCATTTAAATCTCTCCACATAGGTAATGTTTTAGAAATTTATGTTTAACATTTTGATATTTTTTACTTGTAATGTAGATTACATGGCTCACAAATAATTAAATCCAAACTTAAAGTGTTTCAATAGATAAAGTTATTAGGATATGAACAATATAAATGTACATTTTTACACACATCCTAAGTTACGGCTGCATTGCTGATCCAAAGATGTGATAGGACAGTCAATGACCCCCTCCATTAAAAGGGTAAATCAGAAAAGTTTATTCTTAAAAGGCCTGTAGTTTTACTGAATATTTTTATTTAAAGATGTCAAAGAAGAGTTTACTGGAAGGTAAGAGGTAATTAAGAAAGGTCCACAAACATCAGGTATAACAACAACTTTTGAAAACAAAAATCATGTAAAGGCAAATCAAGTTAATTTTTTAAACATGTTTGTATTAATACTATTTAAAGTGCTATGCAAGAAGAAAACAATATGGGAATAAACAGAAAATGATCAATTTCAACAGGAGATATAAGGTGGCCCCTAGCAACATGAAAGACAAAAGAGAGCACTTTAAAAAATTATAATCTAAATCATCTAAGTCATTTTTTCTTTAAAAAAGTGCATTTTTTCTTGAATTGAGGAGGAAAGTGAGACATTTCAAGTGCATATTATATTATCTAATTATGTTAAGAGTAAAACTACTCATTCCATTGGCAAATCATCCTACTGTATTTACCTACTCAGATTAAGGATAAAAACACTTCATTTAAGAAAGTTTAAATTATTTCTATATTGTTTTTGTAGTGAGGGAAGCAGGTTACATCATAATATGTGCTAAAAAAATAGAGAAAATGACTGATTTAACAACAAAGCCAAAAAAAACTGTATCAGACTTTAGTGGATTTTTTCAGATAGATATTTACGAGGGGAACGTCACATTAGGATTATGAAGTATTTTTACATTTTCAGTCCTTTGCAAAGAATTACAAACAGTTTGATATTCAGAAAAGAATGTATTTCATTTATTGCCCAAAATGTTCAGCATTTCCACTCCTGTACTTTGATTGAGAGTAGCAGCACAGATGGACAGGTCTAAAATATCCTCATTAGGTAATTATGACTGTTGGCTGAACGATGGATAGGTAACAACAAAAGAATACCTGGCTGCCTAACAATAACTGCTTCACAGGTCTTCAATCCCCCGCTGGCTTTCTGTGTGGCTGATGCAGTTGGAAGCACTAGATCCATTGTCATGCTGATTTAAACTAACAAAACATCTTTGAGGGTGTTTTTTGAGCGTGCATGTGTTTGTTTGTGAGCCCCCAAGACTAAAATCAGAACGGCTGCCACTGGATAAAAGGCATAACAAGGACACAAGGGACACACAGAGGCTGAGTGTACTTCTATCTCTCACTTATTTTTGTGTTTATTGTTTAAGAACCCTCTTATTATTTCTACATCTCTTTTTGTTTGAGTTTTGGACTTTAATCATGTTATTCCTTTTTTTTTTATGAAAAAATCACTCGGATCTAATAAAACCAAGAGTCAACAAGGGGATTTGCGCACACCCTTCCTTTTATTATGAAGCCATAACTGTAGAGTTTAATCTGCTTAGTTTGAAAACTCCATTATTTCAGGTACTGGAAATCTTAGGTTCTTACTCATAAATGCTTGTAGCTACAGTGTTGGTCAATTGAACAAAATTATTTTTTTCAGGAATCCAGTTTGTGTGGTCTGTTTTTGTGTTTCCTCTCCTCCTCCACCAGGTGGTGCCCCGTCCTCATTGGGTCTCCCTGCACACCTGCAGCTCATTGCCTCATTACCTGTGGAGTGCTCTTAAGCTGCTGACTGCCACTACCTCGACGCCAGAGTGTTTGCCAATACAGGGCACTCTAGCCATGCTTAGTTTAGCAGAGTCTAACCTGAGTTCTTGCTTGCCAGTTTTGGATTCTCTTGTCAAGCTGAGTTTTTTTCTGAGTCAAACTGAGTTTTTGTCAACCTGAGTCTTGACTTTGTTTTTGTCTTTGCCTCTCGGCAGGAAGTCATCCTGCAAACTGGATTTGTTCGGTCCTTCTCACTCTGGAAGAATCAACTGAGCTTCTATCTGAGCTGGGGTTCCAAACAGGAAGTTTGTACCCACTTTCCCCAAGAGGTCATTTGAGCTCCACACCAAGCAAAGGTTTCATCAGCACAGCAGCCCGTTCAAGTACTGCAGGAAATCTGAGAGGCAGTCAGCTTCTCCATTCACCAGGGAACAACCGCAGTCTGAGTAACCCAGTCCACCCATCACCAAACAAGACCATCTCTGGTACAATCCTCTCACTCTGGATTCATAAAGGACACCTTTCCCTGGAGAAGTGAGTCTGCAACCTTTTCCTTCAATTCTAAACCTAAGATTCAAATTTCCCACTGAGCCTGAACTAACCGCAGTGTCTTCCCCTCCCCTTCCAGTTCCCGTTGAGCAGTGTTCAGAGCAACACTGGACTCATTCCCTTCTACTCTGAGCAGTACTTGAGTCATCACCATACTCTTAATAAACCTGTTAAACTTTTCCCTGGTCTCTCTGTTTGGTCTCCTGCATCTTGGAGTCAGACCTTAAATAAAAATCCTGACAATTTTGAGTTTTAGGATTTTGCAAAAGACCCCTTTGGTCTACTATGGATTAAAGAAGTAAATAAATTGATGAAAAAATGTATACATTTTTGTATGTTTTATCTGGAGATAGGCACCAGCACCCCTCATGACCCCACTTCAGATTAAGCTTGTAAGAAAATGGATTGATGTTTTATATGTATAAAGTTATACATATAACACAGACTTATATATACTTAATGACATGATTACATTAAATTTATTATTTATTGCTTATATTTAAAAGGGTGTATGAAAAAGTGAAAGTTATTAAATCATACCCCTTCATCAGCCAAATATTTGAGACCTTCGACTCATCCTCCTTGGATGTCAAAACAAACCGTGCATACAGACAGCATGACTAGCAGCTATTGCAGTTTTTCTAAATCATTGAAATCACAAACAAAAACATTTTAATCTTGTGCCCAGCGAAGGGCGGACCAACCAACAAGGAACAAGGGATGGTAGGTCCTTTAATAGCATCCCTAAGGACCCAGGAAGGGAACCAAGACGGTTGGCGTGTCATGATAGGTTTAAGGTTTCTAACCCACATGCAGAACACACGGACTCAGGGAAAAAGTTCAACAGTTTATTTAACAAGGCACAATAATAAATGTACAGATCCAAGGGGTTATCAGATCCAGGATTGGTCACGACTGGGTTTACTGCAGAGAGGTTTGAGAGAGTGGTTAGCTGAGGTCCAGGTAATTTGCAAGATGAGTGAGTGCAGGTTTGTACCTGATCTGAACTTTGAGCAGAGCAGCAGAGAGGGGGAACCAGGAGGGTCCAGAGGCTGTCGGCAGGCAGAGGGCTTGGCGGAGGCAGAGCTTGGCTAGAGAGTTTACAGGGACAGGTTTGAGTTTCTCTTACAGATTCTTCTGAGAGCGGGCAGGCAGGTCTTTGGCAGGTCTGATTCTCCAGAGTTCTTCAGAGATCAGACTGACAGATTTCCAACAGAGAAACTCTACCAGATTTTCAGGTTTAACCATAACTGGCAAAACACTCTGGCGTCGGAGTGTAGCTCTCCGCCTCCATATGTACTGGTCTCCTGATGAGCAAACGAGCCGCAGGTGGTGAAGTCAGCTGCAGCTCCAGGAGACCTAGAATGCCCTCTGGTGGAGAAAGGTGGACAGACCTCCAGATCCCAACATGGCGACTGTGAAGAGACAGCTGACATTATGAAATAATCAGTGACAGCTGGAGATAGGCACCAGCACCACTCGTGAGCCCGCATGGGATGGATGGATGAAATAATCAGTGTAAACTGACTATGAAATAAATAAATTCAAACTGAATTTACCCTCCATAGTCCTGAAAACTTCAGTGAACATACAAAACACAAACCTGAATGACGTGTAATTTATTTTGTGTTGTTTTTATCGCTGTTTTAAAAGTTTTATCGTTTGTGTGAATATAATATAAAACACTTTATTTAATATTCTTTTGATAGAAAAATATAAAATCCCTGCATATTTATAAAATAGTGGTGAGAATCGATATTTTCAATTATGTTAATTACATGGTCTGTTTTGAAGCTGTCACAATTAATCCAGTTTAAAAGTCTTAAATTAACTAAATAAAGAACCCTCAAAACAAGAATTAAGCGTTTTGCTCCTAAATTCTCTAATGAATACACATTTCAGCATAGAAACACATAATTTTAGGTTTTGATCCATTATTTAGGTTATTCAACTGACAGAATAGTTGAAAGCTATAATCATTTAGCTCGACTTTAGAAATCCCTGATATTTTATACCACTCGTTGAAAAATTGCTCCTATTGAAGTGTGAACAGAACGGTGCAAGAACATTCATTATAGCACAATGCCTTACACTGAATATGTTCAAAACTACATAGCAACAAGGCATAAAATATTGCCTTTCAGCTATTAACATTTGCTGCAAAAAAAAGCTGTGCTTCCATTTCTAAAACTGACAGCAGAACTATGAAAGTAGAGCTATTTATTAAGCATTACCTTTCAGAGCTTAATATTTTCTATTCAACATGTAACATTTAGTGCATTTAAAGGAGAAGTCTGGTCATATTCAGAATTCAAACTTTTGAAAGTACTTTAATATGAAATTATTACATACTGTTTGTAACTCAGTAGAGAAGGGTTTTATGTATTTTGGATAATTTGGCCTATTGGAGCACAGTGGGGTGTTTAAATGACACACAAAGGCAGTTGCATGAATTTAAAGAATGACTGGCTTTAGTGATGTGAACCATAAAATTCACAGTTTTACAAAACATACAATCATGAAAATAAAATTCCACACAATAAAATACACAAAAAAGTAAAATAATAGCAATGCTTGACCAAGTGCTAATTCTCAGTTCTAGATATCTTGGGTGCACCCTCTTAATCTAAATAGGTTGATTAAATTCAGTTCCAATTCAGGTTTGACTGAACACCACAGCGGTCTGCTATAATGTCCGAAATAAATCTTGTTAAAAAAATTATGTCTTAAATCCGAGAATGAAATAATAAAAGTGAAAAACTGTCAGTCAGTGGTCTCGTGCATAACCAACTGTGCACGAAACAGGCCTACCACACCGCAGGGTGCAGCAGGACTCCAAATGGAAAATAATGAATCCAGTTCTTTCTCTAAGTCCAGGTGGGAAGGCTCGCCATAAGTCACAGGAGGAATCCTCCCCAGGAACGATCCAGCATAAAGAAAAAACCTGACCTGTCAACAGACAGGACTAGCAGAAACATACTTTTTATTAAGCTTTACTAGCTTTAATCCTTAAATCTTGCCTCTGTAGGCATCATATCTGACAACTATATGGTAAATGGTAAATGGCATGTACTTATATAGCGCCTTTATTCAAGTTAGGAGACTTGACCAAGGCGCTTTACACTACATTCATTCACCCATTCACGCACACACTCACACACTATGTGTTAAGTGACTCAAATTTGCAATAACCAATTCTCTTTTACTTCAATGCAGTATGTCACTGCATTATCAAATCACTTTTTCTTCTAACTGTAAAATATTTTTTCCAAGCACAATAATAAAATATTACATTTTACCCAACTCAGTAACAGTTTACATTTGAATAATGTGCACAAAATATGCTCACCGATCTCGATGCAACTTGTTTGGGACAAAAATATGACGGCTCTCTATCCAGACAGGTGGGGCTCTTCACCTGAATGGAGAACGAAATTAACTTCCACAAACCAATAGCTAAGAGCTACCAAGGCTATCAAGGTAGCTCTAATGCTCGGCAGAAAACTGAAGTTTAGTCTTTAACTCACCTCAACTATTTCCAGCTTGAATGTTGGATGATAAACAGTAGGAGGGGTTTAGGTTGCTTCGTAGCGTAACATTCAGCTGGAAGCACTTTGCTTAGCTTTTTAGCAGCACAAAGCCACCTGTAAAATACGACACTAACGTGGGAAGCCTAGGGTTTTTAAAACCTGTGTCTCAGTTTTAAAAACTGAAGAGTGGTTTACTTTCGGTGTTCTGCGACAATGTATCGCAACACAGATGTGTCTGGTAGTTTCCATTGATTTTGCTTTTAAAGCGGGGAGAATGGCGCTAGACTTACCGCACCGTGACGTCACTGCAGGAAAGAGGCAAGAGGCGTTACTATATTTGGACAAAAATGGCTGCTCCCAGACTCAGTGATCCAGACAAAAATTATTGTTTTCATTTTTTTTCTAATTAACACTAAATACATTAAATCACCAAAAACGTATTAGTTTTAGGTATAAATAATGATCCGTTAATTATGTGACCTGACTTCTCCTTTAGGACACAGGTACCATTAAGGCTACTCTTTCTCTTTAAGCCAGTAACTAGTAAAAAATAAATAAATAATAAAAAAAAATATATATATATATATATATATATATATATATTAGTGCTGTCAGTTAAACGCGTTATTAACGGCGTTAACGTAAACCCATTTTAACGGCGTAAATTTTTGTATCGTGTCATTAACGTTCTTTTTGGCCTGGCACACTTTGTAGTTTTTTCACATGCTGTTGCAACAACCAGTAACGTTAGAAAAACTACAACACCACTCCGGATCTAGTTAGACCAGAAACAAAACATCAGGCACGCTGCAACCACACTTGGGCCATTAAAAGAGTTGACGTTACATTTTGAGTGGATTGCTAGCGTGAGACGCCGAAATGGATGCCGATAGTATTCTGAATGGAAAGTTTCTTTTAAAAAGTTGCCAAATGGTTCCATTGACAAGACCAAAGTGATCTGTGTGTTTTGTCGTTGTGAACTGAGCTATCATCGCAGCACGACCAGTCTGAAATACCACTTAATGGCCAAGCACTCAGCTGATTCGAATTCTCCACCCCCTCGTCAAAGCCAGGTAACAATGGATGCTTTCAGACAGAAGAGCATGGATACTTTAACTAAGAATAAACTTACTGCAGCCATAGCTATTAAATATTAAGCCATGGTTTAACTGCAGTATAGGCTGAGTCCTAGTTTACATTACATGTGCACTTTGTAATTTAATTTTGTATCGCCCTGTTTTGATCCCTTAAAAAGGGCTGTTGAAGGGGCTGTTTCTGTTTCTATTTTTTTCACCCTTTTACTAATGGACAGTGTATTACATTGTGAGAGAGATTACTGGTCCAAGTGAAAATGTTCAAGTGAAATTGAACACTACAGTATGCTAATGTTGTTTTCAATAAAAAAAACATTTGCATAAAGCAACCCAATCTACTTTTCCATATTCATAAGAGCATTAAAATGAGAAAAAATAATGTGACAAAGAAATCAAGGGACATTTAGAATAGATAAAAATGTGCGATTAATTGCAAGTTAACTATGACATTAATGTGATTAATCGTGATTGAATATTTTAATCGTCTGACAGCACAAATATATATATTACATCCCACTTTACTATGGAGTTGTTTAATTTTTTGTTATGTACTTATTAATTGATTGGTGATGCTGAAGCTTGTCATAATGAGGCGCAGGAAAATTTGTGCCTTTATTGGACATAATTAGGATGTCAACATCTGTGCTTGCTTGAGTTACAAAACAATTGTTTAAATGCCTTAATATACTGTAGCCAGTCGACCGACGCTTGAGGTGCTGCTTGTTTCTAACATTTACTATCCGAATCAGACATACTTTAATAATCCCAGAGGGGAAATTACTTTTGTTACGGTACATGCTCCAGATAGACAAACATTTATATATATATATATATATATATATATATATATATATATATATATATATATATATATATATATATATATATATAGTGGGGCAAAAAAAGTATTTAGTCAGCCACCAATAGTGCAAGTTCTCCCACTTAAAAAGATGAGAGAGGCCGGTAATTTTCATCATAGATATACCTCAACTATGAGAGACATAATGAGAAAAAAAAATCCAGAAAATCACATTGTCTAATTTTTAAAGAATTTATTTGCAAAATATGGTGGAAAATAAGTATTTGGTCAATAACAAAAGTTCATCTCAATACTTTGTTATATACCCTTTGTTGGCAATGACAGAGATCAAACGTTTTCTTTAAGTCTTCACAAGGTTTTCACACACTGTTGCTGGTATTTTGGCCCATTCCTCCATGCAGATCTCCTCTAGAGCAGTGATGTTCTGGGGCTGTCGCTGGGCAACACGGACTTTCCAAAGAAACTCCCTCCAAAGATTTTCTATGGGGTTGAGATCTGGAGACTGGCTCGGCCACTCCAGGACCTTGAAATGCTTCTTACGAAGCCACTCCTTCGTTACCCGGGCGGTGTGTTTGGGATCATTGTCATGCTGAAAGACCCAGCCACGTTTTATCTTCAATGCCCTTGCTGATGGAAGGAGGTTTTCACTCAAAATTTGACGATACATGGCCCCATTCATTCTTTCCTTCACACGGATCAGTCGTCCTGGTCCCTTGGCAGAAAAACAGCCCCAAAGCATGATGTTTCCACCCCCATGCTTCACTGTAGGTATGGTGTTCTTTGGATGCAACTCAGCATTCTCTCTCCTCCAAACACGACGAGTAGAGTTTTTACCAAAAAGTTCTATTTTGGTTTCATCTGACCATATGATATTCTCCCAGTCATCGTCTGGATCATCCAAATGCTCTCTAGCAAACTTGAGACGGGCCTTGACATGTACTGGCTTAAGCAGGGGGACACGTCTGGCACTGCAGGATTTGAGTCCCTGGCGGCGTAGTGTGTTACTGATGGTAGCCTTTGTTACTTTGGTCCCAGCTCTCTGCAGGTCATTCACTAGGTCCCCCCGTGTGGTTCTGGGATTTTTACTCACCGTTCCTGTGATAATTTTGACCCCACGGGGTGAGATCTTGCGTGGAGCCCCAGATCGAGGAAGATTATCAGTGGTCTTGTATGTTTTCCATTTTCTAATAATTGATCGCACAGTTTATTTCTTCACACCAAGCTGTTTACCTATAGCAGATTCAGACTTCCCAGCCTGGTGCAGGTCTATAATTTTGTTTCGGGTGTCCTTTGACAGCTCTCTAGTTTTGGCCATGGTGGAGTTTAGAGTGTGACTGTTTGAGGTTGTGGACAGGTGTCTTTTATACTGATAACGGGTTCAAACAGGTGCCATTAATGAAGGTAACGAGTGGAGGACAGAGGAGCCTCTTACAGAAGAAGTTACAGGTCTGTGAGAGCCAGAAATCTTGCTTGTTTGTAACTGACCAAATACTTATTTTCCACCATATTTTGCAAATAAATTCTTTAAAAATCAGACAATGTGATTTTCTGGATTTTTTTTCCTCATTTTGTCTCTCATAGTTGAGGTATATCTATAATGAAAATTACCGGCCTCTCTCATCTTTTTGAGTGGGAGAACTTGCACTATTGGTGGCTGACTAAATACTTTTTGCCCCACTGTATATATATATATATATATATATATATATATATATATATATATATATATATATGTATGTATGTATGTATAACTACAAGTACAAATAAACTGATAGTGACGTGCAAAAACAATACAAGGAATGAATAAATGTCAATTACAGGGGTTGGGGGTGGTTCTGAATGCAGGAATGATTTCCTGTGGCGTTCTGTGCTGCATCTGGATAAAAGGAGTATTCTGCTGAAGGAGCTCGTCTATGTACTATGTACAAGAAACAACCGCTTGGGACATTAGGATGTAAGTAAAAAATGTAATTAATTGTGTTAAATTTTTGACTCTTTAAAATCTATACTATCAATTAACTAAAAATTATCTGGTTAGGCCCATGAATTAAAGTCTTTCTAAAAGTTGTTTTTCTTTTCATGTTTTAAAACTTTATCTGTTCATTTTCAAACAGGGTCCCTGAACCCGAAGCTAATGCTGGAAAACTTTGGAAACGCATTGTTTGGCTATGTTCACAGTCTTAATGCTCAATACTGATTTCTACTGTAGTTGAAATAACGTAGTCTTCTATAATAATAATATAAACTGGACACCATCAGACCTCTGATGATTCAGAACCGCAAAGTTCAGAAGGTGAATATAACTGTTTCACAGCAGCAAACTGTTTACAGAAGGATTATTGGATGTGACTGTCACTAGAAGTGTTTAATAAAGCTTTGTTTGCTTTGTCTGCGTTATTATAAAACTGGTGAGCAGTTGGAGCCTACAACATAATGACCACACAACAACAAGAGGAAGGAAGTTAAGGAAAAAAAGAATGCAACTAATAACAGCCTTGACAGTACTGACTCCTACTGCGATAGAGAAGTCTCTCTGAAGTGATGTGCTGTTGGAGCCAGATATAATGCAGTGTGACCATTCAGATTAACAATGATTTGAAACACTAAAGCCTTTTTGACCATTCAAGAGTTTTTGCCAAGCCAGAAGCCTTCAACTTATCACAACTGAAACACACTCCACCCTGACCAGTTGCCTTAAAGAGATAAACTCATGGATGAACCCGAACTTCCTCAAACTCAACTGTGACATGTCAGACATTTTCATCATCTGTTCCACTCACATCTCCAACCAGTGTGACCTTTGAGAGCAGCTTTTCCTTAAAACTATGTAAATTAACCAAATCATTAGAACTGCTTTTTTTCTTGTAAGGAAAATGCTTGTTACCACGTATCACTCCACTTCTCAAATCCATTCAATTCAGTTTATTTCTATAGCGCCAATTCACAAGAAATGTCATCTCAAGGGACTTTACAGAGACAATTCAACCAAATCACCCAATCAAACTGATTCAAAGCTTTCTACCTAAGGAAAACCAATTGATGTCATGAAACGCAGACAGATGGACCCAGTATTCAAGGAGAGAGAGTCAGTAGGAAAGTTCAAAAAAGGTTTATTAAATTAACAAAAAATTAAGTGGAGCTGTGGCTCGCGGACACTGCAAGATGGGGAGCGGGGCACCGTCCAATCACAGACACTCTGCAGGAGAAACACAGGTAAGTGACCATGATCATCTGACAGAAGATGATTATCTGAGTTGGCCACTTACCTGGTTTAACAGTCCAGTCCAAGAATGTCCCCAAGTGCTGCAGTCCCAGAGGACATGCTGGAAGCCGATCCTGGTCAGGGATCCAGAACAGACAGAACAGGATCCAGATCAGGCTTGAACAGCAGGTGGCAGGATCCAGGCTTCCAGGCATCCACAAGCTCCCAGGCAGGCTCTGAGTCTGACAGGGTCTGAAAGCGTGACCAGGTGGTCACGCACAGGAGCAGACAGGATCAGGTGCAGATGAGCAGGCTTAGTGGAAGAGGGTAGCCGAGACAGGACCTGGAACCAGAACTTGATGCAGGACTTTAAACTGGTCTCCTCCCCGGAGCCAGGCTTACTGAGATAAAAGCTGAACCTCCCCACATATAGAGCACGATTAGCCTTCATTTTCTACTCACCCCCATGCTGAACAACACTCTGGAGTACTTTTTTGATATCTCAAATGCATCTGGATATCTGGGAGGCTTCTTGCTGTCTGCTGACATTCAAATAATGGAGGTCTATGGTGCCCGAGACAGAAAGGTCCATAAAAGTCCACAAGTCAGCGTCTGCTCTGCCAATAATGCAAGCGTAGAAGAAGAAATGTGCTGTTTACCTGTGCAAAGAAAGAAACAACGAAAGAAAAATGTCTGAGGACTTCAGTGTTGAGGAAGAGCATGAGTTCTTTGCCGAGCTGAATGCGCACTTTCATCTGGTTTGGTCTGCCGCGGTTTCCGTAGACTCGTGAACGCGCTTTTAGGAAATCCTATACACTACTGTTTATGCTTTAAAAACATTCTAAATGACTTCGTTTCGAGTAAATTATGGACGCTACCCACTCAGGACACTCGGAATACATTGGACGAGCAGTATGGAGGAATATTGACACGTTTTTTGTGGACTTTTATGGACCTTTCTGCCTCGGGCACCATAGACCTCCATTATTTGAATGTCAGCAGACAGCAAGAAGCCTCCCAGATCTCCAGATGCATTTGAGATATCAAAAAAGTACTCCAGAGTGTTGTTCAGCATGGGGGTGAGTAGAAAATGAAGGCTAATCATGTTTTGGGTGTACTATTCCTTTAAAAGGCACCTTAAAAAACTATGTATTATTATGATATTTTACAACAATCTCCATCACAGCTTTAAATGAACCAAAGAATGACTGGAAAACATGCTTCAACCTTATTAAATATTCAACAGCTCTACTTGAAGAGAGCTTTGCTGAAACTAATTTATAATGGGTCTAAATTCTTTAACAAGTGATAGATCTATAAGTTCATACAGAAAATATACTTTGTTATAAACTGATGGAAACATTTATCTTCCCATGACAAGTGGATTTCATAATTTTTTTTTTGCTCTTAATGAAATCGAGATCCTATTGAGGTAACAAGGGTTAAAGGTGAATAAACAGCATGAATTTTTCAATGTCATTCAGTGTGAGCTGAATCTGAAATCAGCAGAGGTGAAGGGTGAATTTCCACCGTGTTAAGCTTGACACGAGGAGGAAACTGTCAATGGGCATGTAGGTGAGAACCGACACAAGATGACTAACAAAAATACTGTCGGCTAAGAAAGAGTTTTTCTGGAATTAGAATGATTCCCTTGATCTTAAAGGTTTTGTCCTGAATAATGGACCTAAGGGTTAAATCTGGCCAAATATATGAGGAGACTGACTTCAAAGTGCAGCCCTCCTTTAACCAAAGTGTAGATCTGCTGATCAGGATTGCTGGTTGTGGGTAGATAATTCACGTCTGTTTGTGGCACACAGATCAAATGTTGAAATCACACGCCAAGAAAAAAAAAATCTACATGCAACCTGTGTTTGTGAGCTGAGATTACCTCTTATCTAAGGGGAATAATTGTGTGGGATGAATGTGTGAGTTGAGTCACTGTGCATGAAGGGAAGCGTGCGTATGAGCGTGCAGCAGTTTGAAGTTTCTTACTTGGTGTTTTTTTCAAACTTTCAGAGCTTTTCCCAAGACGTCATTTCAGCAAGACTTTTTTTGATTCCTCAAACATAAAGAAAGCAAAGATTTAAGAAATATCCTTAGAGAATCATTGTGAAGGATGTGTTTGTAAAAGCAGGAATCAATCCTTGATTTAAAGTTCCTTGTGAGAGCGCCATTGGTTGATGCTTCCACTGATGAGAAAGCCTGTTAAACATAGATCATAGACTCACCATGAGTCTATGATCTTCTGTTGTTATTAAAAAACAAAAGAGACACATATTCTACCCTATTACACAATATTGTTTTGTTAGCTGTTTACAGAAATTTGTTCTGGTGAAGAGGGTGATCTGATGATGTTCAGCATGCAGATTTTTTTGTCAAATCACCTTTGAAAATTAAGGTAATGCAGAAAGAGACTAAGAACATAGAACTTATTATATAAGTCTGAGTGTCTTGCTTATGGCATAATGCGTCAGTTAAAATATCTAAACGTTATTTATTCTTAGGTCACAGCCATCCAATGGCTTCCCCTTCTTAGAACTAGAGAAATACAAGTATTTGAGTTTTAATCATTTTAGATTATTGCTGGTGAAGATCC
Organism: Cyprinodon tularosa; assembly: GCF_016077235.1. Lineage (NCBI taxonomy): Eukaryota > Metazoa > Chordata > Actinopteri > Cyprinodontiformes > Cyprinodontidae > Cyprinodon > Cyprinodon tularosa. The sequence goes on along the minus strand of NW_024038044.1, from coordinate 32,370 downwards.
TCAGTCATCCACATCATAGTCATTAAAAGAAAAGAAAATTTAAAACAGTCCCTTGGACTTTGTTTCCAAGTTTGAAGACGTTTCGCTTCCCATCTAAGAAGTTTTCAATTCAAAAACCTCCAGGGTAATTTTTGAATTCAGAAACCTTCCTGGATTCCTGGAAGCAGAATGTCTTGAAACTTGTAATCAAAGTCCAGGGGATTGTTTCACATTTTTTATTTTATTTTTTTTAAATTTTAGATTATTGTTATTAATTTGTAACTAGTGTGTATTAAAATTGTAAATGTTTCAGCCACACCTCCACCTTTAATTTCTTATATACTCACCCTTTAGAGATAAGAATATCATACTGATCAGTTGAAGCAACTTCCTGATGATATGAGGATCTATAGCTTGCAGGTTGGTGACTGGGAGATTGTACTAATTTCTTAGGTGGTTGACCCTATTTACAGCGGTGTCAAGTAACAATGTACAAATACTTTGTTACCTTACTTAAAGCTACAGTGTGTAATTTTCAGCGACATCTAACGTCCAGACTGCAGACCGCAGCAACATGAACATCTCCCCCCCACCGCTTCTCCCCCCCAACAGTACGGCGAGCGTTACGGGACAAAATGTCTTCCACGACGTCCGCATCACCTACCTTCTCAAGTGATGAGGTTTGTTTACAGAGATAATTTTACAGATAGTATTTCATTAGTCTGTGTAGGGTATAGATTTCAGTACCGTCTCAGTTCATCTCTCTCAACTTGCCGTAATTACTTTCGAGCGTAATGTGCGATCTCGCAATCGCTAGTTTGTTGGCTCTGCCCTGCCGAAGCGCAAAGATGTCTGCCTCCATGGCTGCGAGACCCGCTCCTATGTAATTATAAATAACGAATTCTAAGGCAACGCAAATATTAAGGTTAAGAGGCTGAGCTCGTAGATGATAAATAACATAGTTATGTATAATATATTACATTTCTGACTGTATATCCCTGAAATTATTACACACTGTAGCTTTAAAGGTACACTGTGTAACTTTTGGCCACTTGGGGCACTAGACCTGCAACATCTGTCCTGACATCTGTCATGGTCACCTGTTTTCTGACCCACATGCAGAACACAGAGGAGACAGATAGGTCAGATTTAAGATAGTTTATTTACAAAAAAGGACGACATGTAGTTTCTTCCGGGTGTCTGGAAATGAAGGGAGTGTGAGGCAGACTGCAACAGAGAGCAAGAGTTAATTAGAGTTTGTGTATGATGAGAATGACAGCGCTAAAAAGTTCACCGTGTGAGACAACAGCGATCCAATTGGGGGGAGGGAGCGGGGCTGCGGAGGTTCGTAAGCGGGAAATGCAGGAGCTTGCAGTGGGAAAGGTGACTGCCAAGCCAGAGGAGGCAGGTCAGTGGAGGGTTAGACAGGGCTCAGCTGATCACTATGTGGGGTGGCAGCAAGTGACAGTCAGCTGAGGGTCAGGCTGATTGATCGCTGGCATCATGGCTTGAATCTCTGAGAGGATGCCGATCCAGAGGCCGATCGGCTCAGCAGAAATCTGTGACTCGTGGAAAGTGCTCCGAAGTGGGATTTGGAGCCGAGCAACCACATATGGCTAATAGGAGAAAAAACAAAGACTGCGCAGGCACAGAAACCACCGCAGCACCATCAAAAATAGATATAGACTATACACTAGGAGCAAAGTGTTAACTGGCCAGTCTAATAATAAATCTGAGAAAAGAGAATCGGTTTTACATCTTCTTTCAGCCTGTGGCAACAAATAAACTCCTTTTCATGGTTGATTCTTGTTTTTCCTCGCACACAATCCTTTTCACGTTTTCTCTTTTTAGTCTACTATGGTAGTTTAAACTTTTTTCTCAGCCATGACTCAGCCATGACCAGGCGGAAAAATAGATCAAAAGCCTTAGCTCCATGACTATATAAGAGTCTGTGGCCATAAAGCGGTACTTTGTTCCAGGTCACATGACCTGGCCAATGACAGCCTGTCATCTCCCGACTAATAGAATTTATTTAGTCAGTTTTTCAAGAGGGTAGCCCCGCTCACAGCATTAGCATTAGTGTCAAAAGCTGTATTTTGGCCTGAGGGATCATTTAAAATAACTCATATGCGTTAACTCTTTAGGTCACAAAGTCCGCGATATGCCTTTAAGTAGAAATTTTGCCTATCTATACTTTAACAGAGTGATTTTTTTTAGACAATTTTTAAGTTCTTCTCCTTAAAGTTTTTTGCAATTATCTCTACTTTCTGCTCCTGATATTTCAATAACAGACTTGTTAGTGCATCAAAAATAATTAGTTAAATCCCGACAATTAATCTATTTGTTATTTTACTCGGTAATGCACTAAAATACATGGCTGTTCAAGATGAGGCAAAGTGTTACTATTAGTTATAAGAAAGTTACCATCCAGAATTTTAGACAAATGTTCCTTTAATACATTTGCACAGTAACCAGTTTAATGTTTAAAGCACAGGTGTCAAACTGGTTCCAGAAAACAGTTTTTTTTTCCAACCAAGTAATACCACACCAGACTCCATCCATCTCATCAAGTCATCATGTTCAGATTGGACTCCCTTGATGAGATGACTGGAGTCTGGTGTGCTATTGCTTGGCTGGAAAGAAAACCTGCAGCCACATGGCCCTTTCTGAAACCAGTTTGACACCCGTGGTTTAAAGCATCTGTCGTTAACATTTTTTTTATCTATTACCTTTACTTTTATAATTTAAGTAGTTTTAAAAATGTACTTTTACACTTTTACCTTTAAGTTAATACTTCTACAGAACATTAGGATTTATACTTGAGTAATAAACGTTGTTACTTTTCACAAATATGCACATTTCTTCAATGTTGGTGATCTTGGCTGTTGCTGTTTGGTCTTTTGCATCTAAAGGATGTTAAACATCCTGCAAACAAAACAAAAAATCTTATCAAATGCTTCTGAAATGGCAGTGAATGAACTCCTGCTAATTAATCTCTGTAAACATCCGAACAGTTGTGAGTGAAATAGATCTGGTTATCTACGCAAAATTGAAATTAAACATAATCTTTTCCAGATTAGAATCCTATAACCAGTCAAATTGATGACATAACACACTAATTCATAGAGATGATCTAATTAATCCAAAGCTTAAAAGTCCTTTGAATTAAATGTGCTCTGTGAATCTCCTGTAACATACCCTTTTTGAGGCTTTCATGTGCAACACTGTGCAGCCTCTCACTGATGGCAGAGACTTCAAAGTAGAGAGCTTCATTCAGTAGCTGTGTGTCACAAAAGTAAAAGCAAAGATTGCTCTCAGAGTCAAATACTACCAGCAATTTTTTACCATCTCACTGGCTCGACTGACAAATTTATGCTATATTGCACCATTACATCATACAGTGTCATACATATTGCTTGACGCTGAAAAAAAAAATACACAAACCTAATTTAGTAAAGATAGTCTTTTATGTTTACTGGCCCATGCTGTTTAAAAGCGCACACAGGGGATTGTAAGCTTTGTTTTATTTTCATTAAACAAGTGTAAAGATGAAAAATCACTAAGAGATAAGTGTGGTCTCTTTTAAATCCCTTATATTTCTTTGTACCTTTGTCTCTTGGTGCGTTAATCTGCAGTCCACAGCCTTCATGAGGTCAAGGAAATGGTAAGAGTGCTCATCGCAAACAGAAGCACACAAGGGGCTGGTGGCATTGATTTGCTCTGTTGCTCTGGTCCTGTTTGCAATTCAACAACTTGATTGGGCCTTATGGGGACACCAAGTCAGGAAAGATGTTCATTTGATCTGGCCATTGGCTGCTTTTGCATCAGGAGAATGTGACCAGGGATAGGGTGGTTTAAGTCCTTACAGCAGCAGCAAATATCTTGTGTCTTTGACTGCATGTATGTTCATAGCTTTTAATATCTGTCTTTATACCTTGTGTGTCCTTTTTTGTTGTTTTGTTTCATTACAGCCTTTTATTATGAGTTTGGTTTGAAAAGTAGAGCTAAAAATATGTAAGAATATATGACTGTATTTCTTACACTAGTAAAGAAAAGCTGTTTGTGATGCTGTTATGTTGCATTCACAGTAAATGCGTATTGCGTGTCAGAGCATCTCTTTTACATGCAAAGTCTATGCTGGAGGTGCTGCATCACATCCGGGTATCAGAAGCTGCCATCCAAGCATCGTAGCTACCAAGTGTTGGAGTAACTGAGCGTGGAGTGACACTGGAGTTCAGAAATCTTAACTCTTGCTGCTTGACATGGAGCATCAACCAGACAGAAACGTATATCCAGGTATTTTCTCTGAGACAGACACTGCATGCAAGCCGTGATTGCTTCTGCAGAGCTTTCAGATTATGAAAAATAAATATCTTGGGGAAAGAAATCTACAGTTTTTAAATGGCTAGGATGGATTATTTATGTACAAAGAAAAGAGCAAGATTTGATCATTATTACCCCACTAAAACATTTTCTTACTCAACTGTGGCAAAACATTTTCTAAATACCAACATTAATAAAAAATGTTAAAAACCTAAATCTAATAAACACTATATTCACTTTTAGTCACTGTGGATAGCAGTGGGTAATCCCAGACAGCCTGATCAGCTCCAGTACTTTGGCTGGAGAATCCAAGCGCTGTCACCCGATGGTATGCGGGGAGGGTCTGCTACTCTGCACAAGTAGAGAATGAGGTGGATTTTCTTGCTCAGAAATGTGTTCAACAATTTTTTTCAATTTTTAAATTTTTTCAACTCATCAAACCAAAACAGCCAAACTACTCTAGATTGCAGCAGAAGAACATAGCAGCTCAACAACAGGAACGTTGTGTACCCAGAGAATCAAAGCATCTTGTCAGGCGTTTGACCCAGCGTCCAAGAGAGTACCACGATGGGTTTCAGCCATATTTACATCTGACCAGGATCAGAAGCTATCTCACCTTCGGAGGGGCCGCACAAACAACTAATGTAAGGCAAACCAACGTTTAACTTGAGTTAAAGTCCTATCAGGTAGTCAGATTGACAGATTATAGACTCAAGCAAATTAGCTAAAGATAGAGATGTTTAAACTCATAAGGTTTGAATACATTTTGTTCTGTTTGTCGTGTTTTGTTTTACTTTTGGTCTAAACCAGGGGTGTCAAACTGGTTCCAGAAAGGGCCATGTGGCTGCAGGTTTTCTTTCCAACCAATCAATAGCACACCAGACCCCACTCACCTCATCAAGTGAGTCCAATCTGAACATGATAACTTAATGAGATGAGTGGGGTCTGGTGTGCCATTGCTTGGTTGGAAAGAAAACCTGCAGCCACACGGCCCTTTCTGGAACCAGTTTGACACCCCTGGTCTAAACGCACCATTATTCTGTAACTCATAGTTGTTGAGGATAAAATGTCAATGACATAAGTGGTTGAGACCAGTGGTGTAGTCTACATTATTGTAGTGGGTATACTGTGCTTAGAAATAAGCCCGCCAGTAAGTGCAATGTAATTGACCATTTATTTTTCATTTTTAAGCATATTTAACATTGCTTAATTTCTCTGTTGCTTACATTTGAATCAATGAACAACAAACTATACTACAGTTGGCTTTGTATTGAAAAGACGTAGAATCTATAAAACAGTGCAACAGAACATGCTTAAGTATCAAGTACTACATGTAAGTACAGAAGTACTATGCAGGTTAAAACTGTGTCTATAAAATGTTCCAGACATGTTTGTTTTGATGCTCCTTATGTTTCACTTGTCTTCTTGTTTCTGTTGCAGAGCGGTGGTTTCTTAACCATGTTGTCACATACTTCCTAGGTTCAAGAAGATTAACAGGAGGCCCATTTATACTGATCATCATGAGATGACTTATATTTGACAACAACAGAGACGATCTTTTATCTGTACAGATATTGTTCATTAAGCTGAACCCTCTTTCACACTCAGCTGTGCTACATGGAATGGTTTGCATGCAAGTGATCAGTGGTTTAAGGTTTTCAGGCTCCCTGCTCTATCCTTTCTTTGCCTTGCAGCTATATTTGCTGTGATCAGTGGGAATAAAGTAGTTTGAACGCAGCATTATTGGGCACTTTTAAGTGGTTATACGGAAATTCACAAGCTTTTCTAGTGGGTATATGGCGTATACCCACGTATCACATAGACTACACTGGTTGAGTCTCCCTCCGACATCATATCCCTGTGTCAGAGCTTATTTAACCAGCCGACTCCAGTTAATTGTCTATTTAGCCGGTGGCCTGTAGGTCTTGTGTGGCGACACGTGGTTCTCGGCTGAAGGCTAGGTCATAGTGGCCAAAACCTCTCAGGCAAAGAATCTGTATTAGCTGGCCGAATAAGACTTCACCCTGCCTACGATTCATGAGGAGCTGAGCGTAGTGTCTTGATTTTTCTTCGCTTTAAACCAGATTTAATGCAGTGTTTTGTGAACCTGCCTGCTTAAGCAGATGAGAAACACTCCAGTTCTGGTCTATATCAATGGAACAGCCAGGGCCTTATAGCTGTCCCCAAGGAGCCACTAGAAGCCACCTGCCCATGCCACACTTGTTTTGCCACTGCTGAAGAACTGTGAAAATACCTGACCATGTCCCATTGGTTCGGCTGCTGTTTAGAGCTGTGCTGCAAGGTCTGAGTTGCTACTACAAAGCTACGTATTCGACAAGCTCCCATGTCCTCTGACCTCGTTTGGCTGGCTGTGTGTTAACTGGACGTGGCGACCTCTGGAGCTTGTGTGTAGTTTCCTTTTGTATCTCTACTTCCATCTGTTTGTCTGCTTCTGTCTCCTTGAACCCCAGTCGGCCTCAGCAGATGGCCGCTCACACTAAGGATGGTTCTCCTGGAGATTTCTTCTTTTTCAAAGGGAGGTTTCCTCTCCACTGTCACTACAAGCATGCTTAGTGTGAGGGATTGCTGTCGAGTCAGTGAGTCGATGAGGCGACGGTTTTCCTTAGATAGAAAACCTTGAACCATTGTGCTGATGAAGGTTCTCAGTCATCCAGGACATAGTCATTCCGTAAAAATTCAAAAAATATCCACTGGACTTGGTTTTCAAGATTTGAAGATGTTTCGCCACCTCTCCAGGAAGCTTTCTCAATTCAAATGTCTGGATCCGCAGTGAGTTTGAGTCTTATATAGACAACGCCTTGTATCCTTGAACCATTCTGGTTGTATGATCTGGTTACATTGTCTGTAAAGTAAAGTGCCTTGAGATGATGTGTTGTTAACTGAATTGAACTGACCTATACTTGCGCGTCTTCTTGTGGATCACATATATCACACATATTGAATTTAACGTGGTTTATGGGTTTCACATGTGATTTTCAAATGTGAAATTTGTGGGATTTATTTATTTTAAGGGTGTGGCTTGCCTAAATTTGAATTCTGATTTGGTAAAAAGAGTAAGAGAAACAATTTTTTGCTCTGACATGGGTCTCACAATGGCAACACAACACACTTGTTTAATCACTTAAAGAGTGAGCACCCAAAACATTAAGAGAGCCAAACCGGGAGGGAAATGTTGGCAGCATCGCTGCCAGAGGCAATCGCTGAACTCAAAGAGGCAATTTTAACGCAGGCGTTTAAAAAGAAACTCCAAGAAGACAAGCAGGAGGTGAAAAGAGGTATCAGAGGCAGTTACCTTTGCTCTTACAAATGATTTGGCTCCGTTTAAGATGACTAAAAAGGAGCAGTTCAAATGCGTGCTCAAAGTAGAGGAGGCAGGGGCTAGTTGTCACAACTTTTACACTCATATTTATATCTTGAAATCAAAACATCATAAATTAGAAAATATGTATCTGGGGAAAGACCAAAGTTTCAGGTATATATATCTTGTGTCAGTAGTGAGTTATAAGGAATCTTTGGAGATCGCCACTATGTGACAAGTTGCCCCATCAAATGGTGAGTTGTCACACTATGTGGGGTACAATGTCACACTGAATCTGGAATGTTGTTTTTGGTTATTTCTGTTAGGATTCAGACTGAGGACCAAGATACAAGAAGACTGAGCAGGCGAGGGTCACCATGGTACCCCTTTACCCAGATGTGGGTGAACGCATCTGTTTGAATCCACGCTTGGCTACCAATTGGTCTGGTTTCTGTACCGTTGTCACTCGTTTCATCCATGTTCCAGATATTTCTTGGTTCCAGTGAATGCCTGGTTAAACCTTTCTTCATATTATCAAAAAAAGGCTTCACATTCTCCTTGATAAAGATACTAGCTCTGGGAGTACTAGATACGTCCGGTTTTCTAAGATAAATTGAAGGGTGCTGCTTTAGGAAGCCTGTTAACCATTCGGTGGTGGCTTTTTCATTATCTGACCAAGCTTGTGGAAATTTCAAGCCAAATTTCACATGCCAGCTTTCTCACCTCTGATGGAGACAAAATAGATGTCAGAAGATCTGTGGTATATAGTTCTCAAGCTGCAGTTCCATCTCTGTGCTGAAAACCTGCCGTGGTGACTTGTAACCAACCACTTTACTTGGGATAGCTGTCTGACCCTGAATTTCAGGTATTGTGAATGTTTTACAGTAATATAATTAAATAACTATTGATCTCACATTGGAGAAATTTATCTCTGCATTTAACCCATCCCCTTGGGAAGCAGTGGGCTGCCACTGTGCTGGCCACTGGGGAGCAATGTGGGGTTAAAGGAATAGTACACCCAAAACATGATTAGCCTTCATTTTCTACTCACCCCCATGCTGAACAACACTCTGGAGTACTTTTTTGATATCTCAAATGCATCTGGAGATCTGGGAGGCTTCTTGCTGTCTGCTGGCATTCAAATAATGGAGGTCTATGGTGCCCGAGGCAGAAAGGTCCATAAAAGTCCACAAAAAACATGTCAATATTCCTCAATACTGCTCGTCCAATGTATTCCAAGTGTCCTGAGTGGGTAGCGTCCAGAATTTACTCGAAACGAAGTCATTTAGAATGTTTTTAGAGCATAAACAGTAGTGTATAGGATACAATATAATCTTTTGTAATTTCTTTTCTAAAAGTGTTTGTGCAAATAGGGCAATGATGAGCAAAATCAAAGGTGTTAGTCATTTTTATTTAAAAATTGTTTTTCCACAGTTTTTGGTTTTCATAGGGTTGGAAGTTATGTGTTCAACCAATCTTTTGGCTAAACCAGCCAATCAAATTTGGTTGTGTTTTACCCAAGCTATATTTGTATTAGGGGAAACCAATAAAAGATAATCACATTAGCCAAAATACTTGTAAAGTAACTTTACAAAGTCTAAGGTGGGTTTAAAACCAACAACAACCTTAGGAGTGACAGTCAGTGCAACTGCTCACTAGGAAGCATTACTGCTTAACACTAATTAGCAACATCTGTGTCCATTTGCTTCCTCAGATGTTGCTCATTACATTGTTTAATCTAACCAAACTAGTTTTGACCAACTAGATTGGTTGTTTTCCCAACCAATCTATTCTTAGAATCTGTCCAAAATCTATCCAACTGACAGCAACTCTACTACAAACCCCCACATCTTGACTGTATCGTGAGGGTGTTCAATTGCCTGTCGAAGTTCTTGTGCAGTCGGAACCATTCTCTGAAGCGGTCACGTGGTATCCATGGTAGAGAGGCTTCGGACGGCGTCTACCCTAAATGAATCATGCTGTCAAGGTAGGGTGGAGGTTTGAAGAGGACCCAAATGCAGAGACTCAATCTGAGGTGGTTTCTTGCAAGATTTAATTAAACAAAAAAGACAAAAGAAGCAAAAATCTACAAAATACTGAAAACTAGGAATACTCACAACAAGGGGGCAAAGAAATTACGACAAACGAGTAACAGTGACTGAGCAGGAGGTGCATCTATGGGAGAAACAAATATCAGGCTAATCAGCAGGTTGGGAGCACGTGTAAACAGAGGAGTCTAGAAAGGAGCTAGAGAAAAGAAAACCAACACAAGAGGGCAAACAAGAAATACCTAAGAACTCAAATACATCCAGAAAACACCACACTGCCTATCAGGTAGTCATAAAGACAGGTGTTAGACTCAAGCAAATTAGCTAAAGGTTTGAATACATCGTTGTTTTGTTTTTCTTGATTTTCTTTTTTTACTTACTGGGTTTCATTCCTAAACATTAACAATAACTGGTGAAAAAAACTCGAAACAGGGCGAACCATAAATATAACAGAATAAAAGCCATAGAGAATTTCCTTTGCTAACTTATGTCTTATTTTTGAATAAATCATATATAGTGAGAATATATATGTGAGAATACATCTAGAAAATGTATCAGAACTGCCTTTACTGTCGCCCCTTTTAAACACTTCTGTACACATGTACATCCAGAAAAAGATACTAAGTTATTTATCTTTTTACCCCTAGTTATTAAAGATTTGTAATGACATGAATCTGCATGCACGACCACTTTGTGTAAAGATGTATGTATGCACATAATTGTGCATACATACATCTTTACACAAACTCTATTTGATGTCCATCAACTATCTAGAAGTTGAGGGACTTTGTAATCAGAGCAAAACTATAATTTCACTTTTATTGAGTCACTATCCATAACACTAAGAAGTCTGAATCATGACCATCAATTCAGTCATTATGTTAAATGATGCTCTTGTCATTTAGCCTAAAGATGCAGTGTTCTGCAGACTTCTAGGAAACCCATTTTCTGACGAGATCTCAAGAGTATGACTATTAATCTAGGAGCATTTGCTGGTGTGGGAGGGTTTATGTAAGTGGTCCTATCAATCTTCATTGAGATGTTTCAAGGGAGGGGGGGGATGCAGCTTCTTTTATCAGTCTTACACATGTCCATCTGTCTCTGTCAGACAGAGAGCCAGAGGAGAGAGACACAGCCTGTGTTGGGGTAGAAGAGGGCCTGTGTGTGGAAGAGCAACAGTGTAGTTAAAGCCAAAAGATGGTGCCAGCTTAACTGGCCTGGCCCTGCCAGGGAGTATGATGGCAAAGTCAGGACTGTAAGTAAATGCACATGTGTGTATGTAGTGGTACATTTTGCTTTGTGATAAATTTGTAAAGAAAGATCCAATTTAGAAGTATTTATGCTTCTATTTTAACCCCATTTCCATCTCTGTTTTGAATAAAAGGAGGAAAAAGTAAAGAAGAAGATATCGTGTGCTTCAATAGGGAAAACAAGCTAGCTTCATCTGTTGGATAATGATGCTGTTTATGTGTCAGGATGAAGATAGTGAGTCCAGGTCCAAATTACAGATACTACATATAGGATAGGATTTCATTCCCTTTGAATTTCCACTTCATATATATGTACTTAAACCATTGTATATCTACGAATTTCTAATTTAGTTAGTTTTTATGAACAGACATTAAAACCGGTGAGGAGTCAGTGAAAAGGGAATGATCAAGGGGACAAACCAGAGTCCGGAATACGTGAGGCGGTCCAGAGCCAAAGCCAGGTGATCAGGGATCCAGAGTCAATTCAGAGGGGAGTCCAATAGCAAGGTCAGGGCACAGAAAACAGTTCAGGGATCCAAAAACACAAAACGACAGGTCTAATACGGCTCAGGCAAGCTTAGAGAATCGGGAGGCAGAATCGGGTTAGAATCAGGCAGGCAGACAGGTATAGAGAAATGCTAGTTCAAACTCACCGATGGCTTGTAATAATGTTGTACTAATGACTGGTCTGAAAGCTGATTGTATAGTCAGGTAAGCCGGTGAATCAGATGGAGGCTGATTGGAAACAGGGCAGAGGTGACAGCTGTATCATCTGACATTTTGGACCATTTGTTTGTTTTCATTGTTAGGTTTCTCAAGTTTGCTTCATATTGTTCTGTGTTGTCTAGATAGAGATAATTTTTGTATGCTAAGGTTTGCTCTTCCTGGTTGGTCTTGTTTTAGTAATAGTTATTCTTTCTCTTATCTTTAGGTTAGGTTTTCCATGGTTTCAGTTCTCCAGCCCCCTCTCTTAACCTCTAGTTTTTCTCTTGGTCAGTCCTTATTTTGTAGTGATTAGTTTTATTCTCCTCTAACCTTATTTAAGATATTTGCTAGTTATTTTTAGATCCTATTGTTGCTCCCTGGTTATTCTTTGTTGCACCCTGGTCCTTTCCTTTCCCCTTAGCTCCTTCTAGTTACTCTGTCTACACCTGCTCCCTGTCAGCTATTTAGTCCTCCCATTTTTTTCTGTCTCCCTCCTGTTCAGTTTCTCATTGCTGGATCCTCGACAATCTTTAGGTTTATTCCTCGCAAGTTTCTCCTAGCTTTTTGGTTCTTAAGTTTTTTGTTGATCAATTCTGGACTATGGATTCTGTACCTTTACTTCTTCATTACATTTTTTCAAGCAATCATCCCTGGCTCTTCTACTCTGCATTTGGGTCCACAATAAAATCCACCAAACTTGACAGACAGGTGTGTTGAATCCGGAATCAAATTAGCAGTAGTCCCACGAATCATGACACTATATCCCTTTTCTTTTGCCGTATTTTTGCGACTATAAAGCGCATATAAACGTCTTTTTTTTTCCCTCAAAATGTGCGGCGAGCCCTAGAGTGCGGTGCGCCCTATGTCTCTTGTTACTACGGACGTTGTTGAGACCGCCATGAGATCGTTAAAGGGGGAAGTGTGGGCGTGGTCGTTTACTGTTGTGCTTGGCTGCGACGCAAATGGACAGAAACTGTCGCCTATGGTGATTTTTAAGAGAAAGACTTTGCCTAAAGAGATTTTTCCAGCTGGAGTTGTTATTAAGGCAAATGAAAAGGGCTGGATGGATGGGGAGATGATGAAAGCGTGGCTGAGGGAGGCATATGTGAGGAGACGGCTGTTCAAAGTAAGGCTGCGAGCGGCGTGGGAGCGATGGATGACAGACGGAGACCACAGCTTCACGAAAAGTGGAAGGCAGCGCCGGGCAAGTTCCGCCACAGTTTGCGGATGGATTGTAGATGCTTGGACTAATGTGTCTGCTGGCTCTGTTGTTCAAGCTTTCGCAAAAGCCGGCATCATTTCCGAGGAGCCGCACGGCACGAACTCTGACAGCGAAGAAGGGGAAATTGGCATGTCTGATTTAGCGCAGCTGTTTAATTCAAAAAACAGAGGATGATGACTTTGATGGGTTTGATTAATACTTTGTAATAAATACGTGAATAAAGCACAAACATACTCAGTTTTGCTTCCGCTCTATTTTTAAATACGCAGTAGAGCTATTTAAACGTAGTAGAGGACATGTACCTGTATATAAAACCCGCGCCCTATAATCTGGTGCGCCTTATGTGTGTGTTAAATACAGTAATGGCACACATAACTGAGACTGCTCCTTTTAGTACGGTGCGCCTTATGGTCGTGAAAACACGGTAGGTATATGTCTAACAGTCTACCATAAAATTATGATTTTTTTTTCTTTATATATAGTATAGGTATTACTTTGGAATCAAAGTTTTACATCAAGGTGACCCCTCAGAACAATAGCATTTTCATATTTGGCTAGTGGCATTGTTCATTTACATACAATTCATGAAGTCAGAAATGCAGAGACAGCCAAGGCCAAAGCTGGTGTTAATAGGCATTTCAGATAGGATGCAATGCTTGCACTGCTGCGATTTAGGCCCTGAACCCATCAAATCTGATTTTGCATCTGATCTGACAGAAAATTGTGTCAGACCAGGTCGTGCCATTTAGCGTTCATTGATAGTCAGGGGGATGATCAAACCGGACATGATTTTCTGCAAGCAGGCTTGCGTAGCTCTGACTGACGTAAACCCTAGGTCTATGTTAGTCGGACTCCACATCAATTCAGCTGCAATTTCATGGGTCTGAAAGAAAGAGAGACAAGGTTACAAATTAAAACACATACATTTTGAGGGAACATACAAAATGAAATCTGTTATTCACATGGGGGAAAAAAATCAGCTCTGGAGTCATACAGACTATACAGCATAAAGTCAGAATTCTGCCAAAAGGCGCTTCAAATTAAAAATTCTCATTTGAGCAGTTTTTTTTTTTTAACACATACAGGTAAAGTACTTTTTACACACATTAATAACACTTTATGCATGCAGGTTCAGTTTCATGAGGCCCCCAAAATTACAGAAGCATGATTGTATGCTCCTTTTCTACACTTTCTGCTTTCTTTTCATACACCTTTATAATCTCTCCTACTTGTGTGTGAACCTGTTTCTGCAGGCTGCAGGCAGGGAAGGATCATGCACTCATGCTTGTGATATACTGGGGGCCTTGTGGTCATGAATTAGCAAGTAAAGTTTTTTGAAAATGCTTTTTGGAGAGCAGTTTATGTGTGTGTGTGGAATAAATTAAACTGTTCATATTAGAATTGACTACACATGTGCCTTTTTGGAAGAATTCTGATTTACACATCATCCGCGTTGCCTGCTGTTGTCAGTGAGCACTGTGGCAGCAACTGTGTGCCAGTCTCCCTTTTGTCAGTATGCCCCAGAGCAGCTTTTTCTACAATGTATTTTACCACCATCAGCGTGTAAATGACTGAACTACGTGTGAAGCGCATATGAGTGCAGGGCTTCTAAGGTTCATGCATTCAGTGTGACAGTCACACAATTTGACCCATTTTCACACACCACACCCCCCATGACATTTCTCATGTATATTTTGTCGTTCATTACTTATTTAATACAACTTGCCGTAGTTTAAGTAACTGATTGACTGAGATAACCAATCCCAGACCAATCCATCAGTCCTTTGTGCCTAAATCAACGCACCCACCGAGGGTATCACACAATAATAACCAATCAAAAGCAATGTAAGGTAGGTCTTAACATTTCTAACATTGTTGTTTCCACAACAGCGCCGAGATTTAAAACCTGCTAGATGTCCTCCTACCCGCTGGAGGATAACTAAAATTTCTTCACTGTTTGCTGTTTTTTCTTAGGGTTTCTAGTTAATAATCTACTACTTTAAGGCTGCTATAAGTTTATTATTTCCTGTATGAATTGCAATGCTGCGGATATTTTATTTACTTATTTTCTTTGCCCAGTTCACACTTGAAAGCGAGACTCTAACATTTGTCTCATTGTGTGTTTGTGTGCCAGCTACACTCCTGTTAATATTAACTTAGACCACAAAAAGCATTGTTTTTTTTTGTTTTTTTTTTATCCATTTGGATTTAGAATCCATTGACATTTCTGAAACTTTATTTCTTTAGCTAACGACTGACTAGGTCTTGATTGTGTTGGATATAAAATAGCAACATAGTACCCCTGACTGGTTATCAGTGGTAGAATGTAAGTACATTTACTTTATTACTGTACTTAAGTACATTTTTGAGTATCTTTATTTGAATACTTTTTTCTTTTTGGGGGGGTTTGTGTTTGTGTGTGTCTCCTCCAATCATGTAGCTACTAAAGTATATGATTGGAAAGGAAAATGTCAAAATTATTGGTGTGGACATGTTTACACCAGTCCTTCAGAAAGTTACGCCTGTGGTTGAGATTAACGGCTGTTAGCCTCCAATGATTATAGCTAACAATTAGGTTACCACTTACCACTTACTGTTGAAAAAAACTCAAAAATCAACTCACAGACTGCGCATCATACTGACAACACCAAACCTAAACACTGCATAATTGCACCATATATATTTAATACTCTTAACTTCCACATAATGCACTTTTGCAAGTTTTTTTTTTCTCCCACACTGTTTACATTTGAACACTGTTGCAGTTTAAGAAATGGAAATGTTATTAAAAAAAAGCTGTAATAACATTTCGTTTTGCATGGACTCTCTAAGTCTGAATCAGTCTTTGATATATTGAAAGGCTAAAAAACTGTCCTACAAAATATAGCTAATAGACACATCAAATTCAATTAATTGCATTAGTCAGTGCCTGTATCTGAGCAAAGCTTTATAAAGCTCTGGATCTGCTGCATTGGGACCTCTAGTGTTAGCCCTTAGAGCATGAACACTAATTCTGTCAATGTGACTTCATGTCTCTGAACAGCATTGTTGACACTGAACCTCGTGGTCTTACTGGCTTCGCTGTGGGATCCACCCTGGAAGTGATTTCCTCTGTGGTGCAGCTATTTTAGGAGTCGTGTCAAGTTCCTTGAACAGATCTGTTATTTGGTTTGGGACATCTGTCCTGACAGTGGAGGTAGCAACTATTGAGGTGTCCCAAAGCAAGCTTTCAGACTCTTACATCACTGCTCTATTGCACATTACAAAAAGCAGTAAATCTACCTCACCTCAAGGAGAAATAGAAACAACAATGGCAATATATGGTTGAACAAGATTGACCATTTTTTTATCCAATGATTTTAACCAATTGGTGTGATTGTACTGTAATATATTTTAAATCTCTGTCATTTGAGCAGAATGACATCACAACCCAATGCTGTATATCAAATACTTTAGCAGACAGACAGAATTGTGTTAAAAGTAATATTTTTAGTGATTATTTAACAGAAAATTAATAAAAATTATTTCAAGTACACAAATAGGTTTCCTTTCAGCCCACTTCTAACAGAGCCCATGGTGTATTATTATTTTATTAGGGCACTCTGCAGAGGCAGCAGCAATTCCATGTCCTCTGTTGCTGTGATCTTTCAGTCCAAATAGGCTGTTTTTTCGTCAGTGGTCCATAAGAGAGGATTTTTTTGGTGTGTTGGGAGGCGGTGTGCCATGACTGATTCTAATACATGCTGGGCATCTGCACGGTGATGACACACACCCACACACGGCAGGAGATGACACTTTTATATGCCTCATGTCCAGCCTACACAGGGGAGGAAAAGGAAATATATTTGGTCCACTGATCTATGCCACCAACCCCCAATTTGTCTCTATCACAAACAAACTCAAACACATGTACACCACCAGCAGGAGCTCTTTGCTCTGTGATCCCAATTATCTGATGTAGACAAAAGTTCAGTTCTCACACCAAATAGTGTGTGGCTAAATATAAAATTCACATGCATGGGCAAGTATATCCTTGATTTGCTCTGTTCAGGTCTGCTTTTTAAAAGGTTAAAATAGTATTTTCAAACAATTCTTCACCGACAGCACATTTTTGTGTGTCTAGTGAGACACTGTAAAATACCTCACAAGCCTAGCAAGACAAGAGAGACAATACCGAATTATGGTTTTACAACATAGGATTGTACAAATATTTTTAGGAAAAAAAGGATAAAATTACTTGTTATTATAGCACCATGTAGTTTGACTTTAACTTTTCAATGTTTTTCATATTTATGAATATCGGAGAGAACATTTTATTGGTACAAACCTGAGTATTGGTCAGTGCCAAGTCAAGTCTTTAATGAAGACAGTGAAGTTAGAGTCGAGTCTTAATTAAGACAGGTAACTCTGAAGTCAAGTTTTCAGTCTGAAACTTCAAATTTAAAGTCCGCTTTAGCCTTTTTTTTAAGTTAAATTATATGTTAATTGTAAATGATTGATCATGTGTTCTTTTCTAAATCAGTTTCACATCAATTTATGTCAACACGTAGTAAAACCAGTTGGCTATCTCATTACAACAAAGAGAAGCCTCTGCTGTTCTTTCTGCAACTTCAATTTACACACAGTTGTCTGTTATCTGTTTCGTCTTGATCCATTGTTTTCCTTGCATGCTTTGTGATTTGCATTATGGTTGATGTCAAGTACTTTGAAAAGAAATTACACTTGGGATCATATGTGGATTTTTATTTTTATTTTGGTTCATTCGATTGGATAAATGACTCCAGTATGACCAAAAGGTATAGAGGACGATTTTTTATTTCCGGGTGGATCATCTAAATAAGTGGTCCTCCTAATTGTCAATCATTCTGGTGGTATGTGTAGGTAAGGCCCTCCTATGTGCTAATTTCGTTAGTTATATTTTTCTGCAAATGCGCACTTTCAGGCATACGTGTGTCATTGAAGCTCACCTTTCTCTAAGAGCTTCTTTGAAAAATGGCAAAGGTCGTAAGAGAAAAAGTGTCTATGAAGTGTACGAGAAGAAAAAAAGGCCTCATAAAAGGCAGATATATCCCGGAATGCTTTGCACAGAGATCTCTTCTCGCAAAGCATTCTGGGATTTGCTTTCACACAGGCCAGCTGTTGACATAGGCTGTTGCTACCCGACAGGGTAGACCAATAACAAAGATCACGCAAGCATCACGCAGTGGAGGAGGAGTTATGTGACCAACAGAACAAAAAGTAATGATCATCTCTCCAAACATTCAGTTAACTGAGTTCGCTTTAAAGTCCACTATATACTCCCCGCTCTATAAAGTGATTGAGAGATTTAGGGGTTAGGGCGGATGTTCGGGCACAGTAAGCTTGTTTGAGCTAAGAGCAACTTTTAAACAGAGCGTGCACTGCATGAAAAGTGGGATTTTCGTCAATATGCGGCACTGTAGATTGTCGTGGAACTTCAGGTTAGCGGCAGTTTACGGCAATTTGCAGGCTTCGTCGAAAACTCCCGTAAATTGTCAGAAATTGACGTGGAATTTCTTAGGCACTGTTCCCCCCATGCCTCCCCCCCATGGAATTCTAGGGGAGGCTTTAACATGTAAATGAACATGCTGTGAGCTATACAAATGCAAACCAGGGTTGCAGGGGGGGTTTTACCCCAAGTGACATTTTTCTGAGGAAGAAAATCTCTGATACAAAGAGATCAGGCTTAGTATAGCCTCTCACATTTTAGCTTGAATTGATTTATTTAATTAAAGTATAGAGACCAAAACAGATCTTTAGCCGACAGAGCAATACATTTAGAGCAGTAATTATTTTTTTTTAAATTTGCATTTAAGATAAAAAATAAAATGTTGTCTGTCAATATGCTCAATTCACAATTGCTTAAGTGGAAAAGTTTCAAGAAATGAGTCTGAGATGATTCACTTTATAACATGGCGCATTATCCTGTTGGAAGTAGCCATCAGAAGATTGGTACACTGTGGTCATAATGTCCGGCCAGGTCAAGATCCGCAATTGCAATTGCACCAAACAGGAAAAAGAACATCGACAAATTCCGGTTCGTCAAATTAAAATATAGCAGCAACAGATCGGTGACTAGAAATTATAGCACAATTCTTATATATATATATAAAAAAAAAAAAAACTAACACCGTTTATTTAAATGATTGGATCCAAACTATTGGTTATTCACCAACGAGGAAGCAGATTTCTCATCTCCATCAAAATATTTATTTTATACCGAGGGACTTAAACTTTAATGAAATCCATTCAAAAGAAACTTCTTATTACAGGAATGAAAAGAGATGCTGAGTTTGGAAGTAGTGAACAAGTTCATTAAAAAAAAAGCAGTTTTGAATTATCCTTATCCCCGTTACAAAAATCTACAAAAATATATATATATATTTGGGCAGAAACTGAACATATGCTGGATGATGGTGGGATTTTTTTAATATGTCATATTAAATTAAGCGCTCACAGGGTTCATACAGGAATGAGTGACTCTAATTTAATGCTATTTTAATGCTATTAGAAATGATTTTAATACCATCAACAAGAATTATGTACACAAGTTATTAGTGTACATGAAATATGACGGAGCTGTAAGCAGAGTTCCATGACTCCTGTATGTATGTAAACACACACACACACATATATATACGTATATATATATCCTCTAGCTTTTTCTCCGCCTGGAGCGATATAATATATCTGACGAAATTGTTTTTATAAGCATTTTTTATTAAAGAATTATAAATACTTCGATAAACATATTTAAATAATTTTAGTGCCAATTAAGGCCTTGATTTAAAAAAAAAAAAAAAAGAATGATTTTTTATTGATCCGCGGAAACTCTGGTTCATCTCGCGCATGCTCTGTACGATCTCCAAGAAACTTAGAGTGGCGGGGTCTGGATCCACAGTGGAGGATGCTGCTTCGCTTTGTGCAGGCGGTCTGGAGCGTCTGGATTTCGGGGTAAAACTCCTCTTGGACGCGATGGCGACTCTGCATCGAACTCAAGAAGAGATGCTAGCGGTAAATATATGTTCGATTACTGCCTGCTAAGCTAAAAGCAGCCTAGCCTAAGCTACCGGCTAATAGCAGCCTAGCTATTAGCCTATCTAGCCTAGCCTTGCAAGAACAAGCTTTATTAAAGTGTATTTTTTGTGATTACAGGAAGCAGTATGCCGTCTTAACAACTCGGAGACTAATTGCAGGCGCTATGAACCGGAGCAAGGGTAAGATTTAAAGAATATGCTTTCATTCTGCGGTAAAAGGCAATGGATACGGATAGATACCGATCATAGCTTTTACATTTTGTTTTCACAGACTACTGTCGCCTCACAATGAGGCGGTGACCTCCTATTTGCTCGGAGCCATAATCAGCAAGTCCAGATTTGCACGATGTTGATAAAGACGACATTGTGTGTAAGTGACTTGTTTTAATGTTTTCTCCTTCCTTGTTACTGTGACTTGCGTTTGATTTTTTATTTATACCACTCTCATTTAATTGTTTTCCAGCTGCCTGTAAGACGTATTTTCAGACGGTACGCAGGAGCTTCAGATATACGCTGCCAGCCAACACGCTGCATGCGGAGGCAATCTGCTCGGAGTCGGGCCAGAAGAAAGAGGGTAAGACTTTATTTGGTGACTATTTTTCAGGTGCATTGATAGATGTGTTGTGTCCATACGCAGTGCGCTGATTCATTGTTTTTTTTTCAGCTGCTGAAAGCGAGGCAGAGTGTGCTAACAGATGAGGAAGTGGAACTCTGGAAGTCCGCCTTCCTCGGCGGTGTCTCTGGATGGATTGTACGGTCGCCGCCATTTCGTAGGCCGGATCTCACTGAACTCTGTGTTAAGCTGCAGTCCCGGTTAGAAGCGATGCCGAAGTACAGGGCCACGCACAGTAGGCGTCAAGTTCCCTCCTCCAGTAAATATGTGGATCGCAGAGCGGATATGTTGTTTTTAAGATCACAGTGCTAGTGATTAATCTACATGTGTTCTGCTTCGGAGCAGAGGCCCCTCCTTGACCTGTAAAAAAGGAAAATATCCATGTAAAAAAGGATTCCTTCAGGAAGCACCTTATTTAACTGCACTGTGCCCGCACTGTAAACAAACCTCTAACCACCACCACCCAGCAGTTTATTTGCGTAAAACAGCTACAACTCTTTTTTTTCTGCTGATGTCCAAATTGTGAAAAATCTGTTTTTTGTTCAGGGCTAAATTTTATTGATTTTCATAAAGTTGGCTTCCAACAGGTTGTGCAGACTTAAGCAACTTTGGGGCCTGCTGGAGGTCATTGTGCAGGAATCTGGCAGTGCTGCTCCTGCTCCTCCTTGCACCAAGGCGGAGGAAGCAGTTCTGCTGCTGGGTCACTACCCTCCTTCGGCCTCATTTACATCTCCTAGTGTCCAGCTTGTGTCCTACTTGCGCGTCCAGCCTCTGGACACTGTGCTGACAGACACAGCAAACCTCGCCACAGCTCGCACTGATACGCCATCCTGGATTAGCTGCAATACCCGAGCCACTTTTGTGGGTTGTAGAGTCTGTCTCACCAAACCATGAGTTTAAAAGCACAGCCAACATTCAAAAGTGACTAAAACATCAGCCGGAAAGCATAGGTAAGTAGTCTGTGGTCCCCACCTGCAGAACTACTCCTTTATTCATTGTGTATTGCTAATTACTAATAATTTCCACCTGTTGTCTATTCCATTTCGGTAACAGCATGTGAAATTGATTGTCAATCAGTGTTGCTTCCTAAGGGGACAGTTTGATTCAACAGAAGATTTATATAATCAAAGTTTTATTGTGTTGTTTATCTGTCCTTGATTTTTTGAGAAAACTATATGATATTCATTGAAAAAGCAAAACCAGAAAAGATGCTTCTATATACACAACATAGATTTTCTTGTTTTTTTCCAGCCAGCCTCAGAACCTCCTTCACACAATTTCTGAAGGACAGAAGGGATTTATTACTAATAACTGGCTAATCTGACCCAGCACCTGGTGCAGATGCTGTCTGGACTTCTGACATAACATGGCTTACAACATCAGGGTAGAACAGAGCTTTTGGTCTTTATCTCTTCTGCATTTAAAACAGTTTCTATACCATTCCTCCCTTTGTGTTGCAACTCTTTGGTTAAATGTATTTGTATTGTTTTATTGGCAACGGGTATGACACATTTTGTAAGCATAAAGAAAATGGCATATTGTGGACTTATTTTATGTTTCATTCCAGTATTTTACGGTTTCTTTATTTTTCTTTATCTTTTTACATGTTTTTTTTTCAAAGCCATACACTTTTTAAAACATTGAGACTCATTAGATGGCCTGTAGACTGCACTGTAGACCACTACAGTGCAGGCAACATTTACAGACATAACATGAGGGTTTAACAGGTTAATTCAAAGGTAAGAATTGGTTACTCTCCTGGATTTCTGACGGGGACTCGGACTTGGCACTGAGGTAGGGTGGAAAATGATGAAGAATCAATAAGAAAAGGATGGTTTGTATTGAAAGAGGTGGGTAATATATCATTATTAAAAAAATAAAAATACAGACAAATACACAGTTATATGTAAAAAAAAAAAAAAAAAAAAAATGAACGTATGTTTTAGTATACAAGCTTACCTGAACCTACATTCATCTCTAAGGGAAAATTAACTATTCTTGTAACTTATATTCTTGGATCTAAGTTTTAGAGTCTAATGTCTGTAAGCAGGAAGGGTCTCTTGTTTTGGCACTTGCTCCTGAGAAGCCTCTGACTGAAGACACTGATGTTTTGTGACAGTGTGATGAGGCTCAGATGATTCAGCATTTTGGATGAAGGACTCGAGGTACATCTCCTTCTTACACCAAAGGGTGTAGCTGCCTGCAGCTGCTCAACGACCCAACAATGTCATGCAGATTAGGGGTTCTTAACCCTTGTTCTCAGAGCCCACTATCCTTCATGGTTTCCAGATGCATACGCCTAGTCGGCTGCAGAACTGACAAGAGATCATCAATGTCATGCAGTCAAGAGGTAGATCCAGGTTGAGTCCACAGGACAATCCAACAGGTCAGGCTAACAGATCAGACAGGGACAGGCAAGCTCAAAAGTCAGAATATAGAAACAGATCGGGATCAGGCAAAGAGAAAACTATAGTAACGGTCGAAAACTCTCTACACCAAAGGTTCATGAATAATCTAGCACTGATGGCTGGGATGGAGTAGTTTAAATGGAAGCAGTAGCAGGTGGATCTGATGAGCAGGGATGACAAAAGGACAGAGCAAGACAGGTGAAGGAAATGACTAATCAAGCCAGCCAACGGTGCCAAAATCATGACACATCGAGTTTCTATTGATAACCCTGATATCATGTAAAGATAGAAAACAGTGTTACAGAAGATTAACAAATTATAGAGTTCTCTATTATTTGTCTCAGAAATAATGAGCAAGTAAATCATTAGTGTCAGCTGATCTTTATGATAAATACAGTAGTTTGCAACAACAGCTAGAGAATGTTTACATTTCCTCCTGTTTGGCCCCTTCCTATTGACACGCTTTAAAGGCTGCTCCTGTTATTCTCGAAACAAACGAGTTCAGGCTGCTCCACTGTTAGAGGGACAGTAGGAAAAGTCACAGCTGGCAACCCATACTCAGCTACCAATTTCAGCCTGTCAGAGTCACTGGAAACAGCAGCAACAAGCTCAACAGGAGGCTTCACGTCTGTGTACACAAAGATGACACACCTGCTCCCAGTGTCGCACAGTCTCTGCTTGCTGCCAGACTAATGCAGGGTTTCCACCTGGCATAACTATGCTTCTTGCATCCAAATGGACTCTAACAGGGATACTGAGCACATGTACACCAAGGTCTATCAGGATGCAACTCTAATGCACTTTGCAAACCATTTGTGCGATGAGTGGGAACCAAGGCCAGCTTCCAGGCAACACAAAATGATTGATGGGGGACAAAGCATATCTGATTTAATAGAAGATACTTTTTTAAACAGCATTTGCTGTTAAAATACTTTTACTAATTTAATGCCAAGAATAGGACAACGTAGAGTTGTTGAGGTTACAAGACCTAATATAAACAGCAGCTTGCAAAGGAAATATTTATTCATTTAATCATATAGCGCCATTTTACACCATTTTTTTTATCTAAATGCACTTTAGAGTCAATATGATGCTCTATCTATCTATCTATCTATCTATCTATCTATCTATCTATGACAGTTCAGCTCTGCATAAAACATTGTTTAACAATTTCTATTCAATGTAAATTTAAAACATTTACCATTGAGGCTACTTTTTCTCGTTAAACTAGTTATTAATATAAATAATCCATGTTCCTGAATATAAATGAGGTATCATTAGGTTAAGGTTTTGGTAAAAACTGTTTTATTTGACCAACTACCTGCTTTTAGCAGGTTTTTATCTTTACTTTTATTTGGCTTTTATTTTCCTTCTATTTTACCAATTCATATGAAGCAATTTGCACTGCCGATATTCAATTATGCAATATAAATGCTTACAAACATGTTAATATTTGTTGGTCTTGCCTTTAAACTAAATGACTTGGTTCAAACTTTCTGGATTTGCTTCCAAAAGGTTCCCACAGAAGTTGGAGGGAAATGGTGTTGCTAAACCAACCTCTTTGGCCCCCTTTCTTGCCTTTTCAGCCCATAAATAATCAGAACTGAGATCAAGGGTTTTTGATGGCCACTTTAAAATCTTGAATATGTTATCCTATAGCCAGTTTGTTTTTATGCTTCACGTCATTGTCCATTTGGAAGACCAATTTGCTGCTAAGCTTTAACTTTCGTGTTAATATCTTTAGATGCTGGTTTAGAATTTTCACATAATGTTCTTTTCCCATGATGCCACCTATTTGGTGACATGAACCAGTCCCTCCTGCAGTAAAACACCCCCACATGATGCTGCCACCTCAGTATTGCAGTATCGCCTTCCCCTTGATCTTTAAATATAATATTCATTATGGCCAAACAGGTCAGTTTTAGGGTTGGTCAGACCACAGGACATGTATCCATAAATTTGTTTACTTGTCCTCGTGTGCATTTCAAACTGTGAATTTCAGACTAGAACCTGTTGATGTCTGGGACACAAAACCTATCTCCTTTCTTAGTGCTTTCACAGTTCCATTATTAATTTATAGTTTAAATTATATATTAAATCATACATTCCAGCACATTAATCACTCTGTAAAACATACATGAGTGTGTAAAGAATATCGTTTTAAAATCTGGTTTAATGCACAGCTGAGTGATTAATTTAATGTCTCTTTGTTGATATAAGTACAGCTGTTTAACTGCAGCAGTGTGAAAAACACCTAGTTTCTTAATGGCGGGAAAGGGAATTCTAGGTGTTTTGTTGCAGAAATTAGGAATGCATCATTAGGCACATTAATGTGATCGCTTTTGGTGATACCCTGCCAAGAGGAGTCCATCTGAAAGCTAACATTATCATAATTTTGCATTATTATAACCAGTTTGAAATCACCAATTATGCAAACTTATTCCCCTTTCCATATCCTGATCACTTTTGAGGTAATAGGGCGTCAACAGCTTGGAAATTGAACAAGTGAGTTTCACAGTCAGAGGTTTATTCTGAGGTTTTTCTCCAGCAGTTCTGCACTTAAGGACTAATATTTGTCCCTATTATGTAAAAATAACTCTAACTCAGGTGGGATAAATGCAAAAGGATTTTTCAACATCAGTAAAAATCTCCTTTGCGTCCATCATGGTTCTGGCTTAACTCTGTTCAACTCAGCTGAACCGACTGCATCGCTAGAAATGCATCCTTTGCATTACTTTGCTCCTAATTGTGCCTCTGCATAGGCATATGGCCTTTAATGCTTCTCCCCTTTGGAGCTTTTACAGCTGGATTTATACTAAGACTGAATCACATACAGGTGGACTGCTCCTATTAGCTTGTTTCTAAAGGTGATTAGTTGCACTAGATTATCTAAGTGTAAAGGGGATTGAATATAAAATGTAAAAAAAAATCACAATTTCCAATTTATCAGTCACAAAAACATTTAAATATCACGTATTTTCCTTCCACTGGATGTCTTTTGTATTAAATCCTAACAGAAGAATTCAAGGAGAGGTAAAAGTAAAAGAGCAGCAAGAGAAAGAGTGCTACTCATGTATGGAAAAGATGTAGAAATGGTAAGAATCACTGCAGGGCAGAAATGTCTCGACTTTAATGAGTCATAAGAAAGAGAAAAGGTGAAGCAACGAATGTAATAAAACCAAGGAGAAAATGAGAAGATCGTCTCTGGTAGAAAGAGTGGGAGGAAAAAGACACAAGTTGCTCACATGGAGGATGGCTCCAAAGAGAAACACAGGGTGACAGGAAGCAGTTGGGCTGTACGGTCCAATGGCTTACTGCTGTTGGCAGCAGGAAGTGAAGGAGAGGACAGGATTTTCCACTCTCTGAGAAACAACACATACATAAGAATAAATTAATCACGCTATGGGCCATCTGCTCTTTTTCTGACCTCTCCTACCCATCAGAGATACTTGAAGCATCCAGCAGGAACAGATTTATGTTGCGCCCTGCTGAAAGTAGAGCATGTCTCTGCAGCGATTCAGATTGAAATCCCCTTTTTCCTCTCTTGAAATTTGCTCAGTTCAAGGACTCTGCTCTCTTAAATAAGTCACGGTTCACTCCGTCCCCTCCTGTTGTCATATCCACTGCTTTCCATCTTGATTCCTCTAAAGGCACACAACCTCTGACCCCTCTCCCCCCTTCAGTCAAAACAAACCCCCTCTCCACACGCTGGTCTAATTGTATGAAGTAGGTCCTTGTTCTACTGTCTTCAAACATGAACAAATTTAATTTCCAGCTTTCAAAAATCCAGTGTAACTTCAAAGTATTTTTATTGAGAGTGTCAGAAACATTGCAGCACTGTTTTTCTCCAGAAAATCTGCAAAGCATGGGTCTAAAGTATTCATGATTTATGCAACCTATTTTGATCCATCACAGGTCAGTGCTTCTAGAAACTTTCCAAGTCAGATGAAAATCAAAGACTCACCTTGGTGTTTAGAGTATTTTGTTTTCATATTTTTTTGGCTATTTGAATTATAATGATTATTCTTGTGCATTTTTTTTTTTTTAATGAGATCTTTAACCAAATATACAGGATACTAGTGGAAGTTGAAAGAATTGACAGAATATTGGATAGGTTTTAAAAAGTCTTCAAAAAAAAAGAGCAAAATCCGGTTTACTCAGACTTCAGCCTGAGCCCAGTTGACTAAGAATTTAGAAAGGCATATATTTACATATTAGGAGTAATGTTCAACTTAAATGGAAAGAAAAATAAAAGAAAACACCATATTACAGGCACATTAACCTCTAAAATAACAATTATGTAAAAGCAAACACTTCCTAAGCAAGTGAATATAAAAAACTGCAAATAATAATTAACATTTGTTGTCCTGAACAACTGCAAGACATATAAAGGTAATAAGAAATGAGCAAATCCTTTTTGTTTAGACAGAAAAACAAGGTGCTATACAATAAAACCTTCACAGGTTATATTAAGTTTCTAAGCACTTGTTCTTTCTGCTTCAAAAATTAAAAAAACAAGGCAGGAACTGGAATGAGGAATCGGTGGAAGCGCTCCTTAGTAAATCTACATAGAATGTAAGAGTCTAGGAATGAGTTTCCAGCTCTGCAACAGTTTCATGCACAGGGTGGAAGCCAGCTCCTCTATGCTCCAGGTGCTCAGCTTCGCCCTGCTGGAACCTCATGTAAGACATTAAGCCCTTATACACGAAGAAAATTTAAGTCTACACAGGTGTGTACGGCACCACTGAAGACTCTGTAGTATATATGCTGGGCCCTTTCATATTGTGCGCCGTTTATAAAAATAAGCCATCAAAATTTAGAGCAATATTTATGGCTATTTAGTGTGTTTTAAGAGAAAAATAAGAGGTTTATTTTTTTCCATGTCATTTTTTCACTATGTCATTTATTCATTTATAAAAAAATCTAACGTTGTTAAATAAATATTTAGTTTACAAATTAAATATTTAGTTTTTAAATAAATATTTAGCTCCAAACTAAATATTTACTTTGCAAATTAAATATTTAGCTTGTTAAATTAATATTTAGCTCCAAACTAAATATTTACTTTGCAACTAAAATTTTTACTTTCTTAAATATTTAACTCCAAACTAAATATTTAGTTTACAAATTAAATATTTAGTTTTTAAATAAATATTTAGCTCCAAACTAAATATTTACTTTGCAAATAAAATTTTTACTTTCTTAAATATTCAACTCCAAACTAAATATTTAGTTTACAAATTAAATATTTAGTTTTTAAATAAATATTTAGCTCCAAACTAAATATTTTTTTTTGTTAAATAAATATTTATCTCCAAATTAAATATTTATTTAACAAGCTTAATATTTAGCTAGCTTGGTGCTAGCTAAATGAATGCTAGCCAATGAGTGAGACTGGGAGGGGTTCTTCCCTTCAGCTGAAAGTGAAAAGGAAAGCAGCGGTTGCTACGGTAACACAGTAGGCTGTAGTTCTGTGGCGCGGGTTAACATAACATTAAACATTTGCCTATTTCTGAAAAAAAATTATATGGTCAACTACTTCAAAGAGGACCTTCTAGAATTAATCACGTTTTTTTTTATATAAACTAACTTGTAATTTTCTGTCAGTGTGACAAAGATGCCGTAGGAGTTATATAGAGATTCCCAGGCTTTAACTTTGGTAGTTCAATTCCACTTTTCAGCAAGTGAATTTGGATTTTTGCTAAGTATTTAGCTAGCAACAAACTGGCTAAGTATTTAGTTTTTTAAATAAAGATTTAATTTGGAGCTAAATATTCATTTTAAAACAAAATATTTAATTTGAAAACTAAACATTTACTTTGGAGCTAAATATTTATTTAAAAACAAAATATGTAATTTGCAAACTAAATATTTAGTTTGGAACTAAATATTTTTCAATCTGAAAAACTCACACAAAGAGAAAAGATAATTAGGATAAATGTATTGATACCATTACTTTGTCTTTGGCGCTCAGACCTCAGCAGGAAACATAGTTAATTTTGATAGATATGCATGAACAGGAGTAAAGAACAGGGCTGTTACCCCATGATGAGCAACCATTAAGCAACAGTGGAGAGGAAAAACTCCCCACTGGGAAGAAACCTCTGGCAGAACCAGGCTCAACATGGTGGTCTGCTGTCGGACCGGTTAAGATGAGACAGGGAATGCAGTAAGAGTCGAGGAGGACTGACACTCTACTGAAGCTTTAGCTACGATGGTGGAGGAGGGGCTGGGGGTGGGTTGAAACGGTGTCATCTGAATGAAGTCACAGCGCATCCACCGCCTGCACACTGGCGACGTTACGGATGGGAGGCCTTTTAAGATGAACTTCGGATGCTGGAGGCTTTCGTGGAGGCGTAGTTCAAAGCTGATTGGCTGTGTCGCAGGTGGTTGAAGTAATGAGCTTCTTCACTTGAACTTCCACCTAGGCTCCGTTTTTAAAAAACTAAATATTTAGTTTGGAGCTAAATATTTATTTAACAAAATAAATATTTAATTTGCAAATTAAATATTTAGCTCCAAACTAAATATTAATTTAACAAAGTATGATTTTTATAAATGAATGAATGACAGTGAAATGATGACTTGGAAAAAAAATAAACCCCTTATTTTTCTGTTAAAACACACTAAATAACCATAAAGATTGCTCCTAAATTTTAGCTGCTTAACTTTACAAACGGCGCCCCATACTTTCCTGCATTGTGACACTGCCACAAAATAACACCAAGCTCATGCTAGGAACAGGGGTTTTAGGTGACTTAGTAGAAATACTTGGTTTCTGTACTTCAGTCGTTTTATTCAATACCTGTAGTTAACTTGAGCATATATTTACTCAAGACTTCACTACATTTTACCACAAATATTTATACTTCCTTCTCCTTACTTTCTCAAAACGGGCTTGTTCCTTCTATACATATTGGTACTGGTGTAACAGCTGCAACTAAATGGGGACGATCAGAAAGACAATCTGTCCACTTCTAGCCCAGTTAATTTATAGAATAATACTGATAGCCATGGGTGAAGACAGAGAGGCTGGGAAACATAGGTATGGAGACAGATTCTGAGGCACAAGACATTCCCCATTCATTCTCTGTTATTTAGATTTTACATGTACATGTTAAACACGTTTCAACTTCCATTACAGGTGTAATGCCATTTCTAACTTTCATACTGTGAATATCAGACTGCACATGCAGGACATCTGTTCAATACAAGCTATATTATCCTGTCTGAAATGTTAATCTAAAACCAAACTGGACATGGTGAGTACTTTTTATATTCTCTCTAACTTTTTAACACAGTGAGCGAAGGAGGAAAAGTATGAAATTATTTTTGCATTTTTCTATTAAATTCAAGAAAAATAGAAATCTGAAAGGGAAACATAGTTTTGAAAGTAAAATAAATATATTGGAGAGAACAAATTATCACAATGAGAGCAGAAACTGATGTTAGGAGATACAGAAAAAGATTTTGAGAGAAAACACTTTGCCATGTAATAAATAAAAGACAAATTGCTCCTGACATCAACCCATTCTTTAAAAAATATTTTTAACGACAGTCGGCATGCCTAGGTGCTTTATTTTTTTCAAAACCTGTGGCAATGGAAGTGATTGAAACACCTGACTCCAATAATTCTGATGGGTGAGCAAAAATGTTTGGCAAAATACTATTGTTGCTTTATAAATAAATTGAGTTGAACACAACTGATTATAAATAGTTTTATTCAAGTTTCCATTCAAACACTAAACAAAAGTAAAAGTCATTTTTTAAAATTATTATTTAATTAATTATTTATTCTTATTTGATTAAAAGGTCCCTAGACAATCATAAGCTATGGAATAATCGATAAACCTAAAGGCCACAACATATAGTGCAAATGATGGATCATGAGCCAAAACTCTGACTGAAAGGAGCTGTGGGAGACCTGCAGAATGGCGGGGGGGGGGGGGGGGGGGGGGGGGGGGGTCTCTGCAAATCGATAGATTATTATTACTTTTTCAAACTTGTAGATCTTATACTAACATCATGATCACACCTCACTATCTGTGGTTCTCTGAGGTCTCTCCCCTTTCCTTTTTATTCTTCTCATCTATATACTTCACTAACTCTTTTCCCACATTGCCTCTGGGCATTCCCAGCTCTAATATGGTGGTATGAATGTTCTAAAGAGTCACAGGGTCTTTTGCTAAGCCCTCCGTAAATCCTGAGAGCAGGAGATAAGGAGGTGGAGGAGGACGATCCCTCCTTAGGGGCTTTTCACTCTCATCTTTACTCAGTCCCAAACCCTGTGATCCCCCTCTCTCAGGTGCTGACGTTCTTATTTTTTGCCCTGAAAATAGTTTTTCGGTTGATGGTCTTATTAGCTTAATCTGCTGCTCTGTGCAGAATCATTCTTGAATTGTTTTTTGTATTTTTTTTCTGTCTTCCAACTTCCTTCCTATGTTTGTAAAGTGGGTTCGTTTCATTTAGTCTCCAACTCTTTCAGCTGGAGTGATTGTGATCTTTGCCAGTTTTTGTTCAGCTTTACATTTTCTTTTCTTTTTCTATAATCAAAACATTCCTGATATAACATGGCAAACATACTTCAAAACTGAAACTTCAAGGAGTAGACTGGGTCAGATCAGGTAAGAAAATTAATTAAAAGTTAGAGGGAAGAGAATGTGAACTTCACTAAGGTTACAGCGGTGAATGGTCCTCATGAAAATGTTTATCTTTTTCAAATTTGTCTGACAGAGTAAGTGCTAAAATGTTGGAAGTACTGTATAAGAAATGGAACACAAAAAAAAAATGGCACAGAAGAAGTTCAATGCATGCAGAAGTATTTATAAAGAATTACTACAGGTGCTGGTCATAAAATTAGAATATCATGAAAAAGTAGATTGATTTCAGTAATTCCATTTAAAAAGTGAAACTTGTATATTATATTCATACATTACATACAAACTCATATATTTCAGATGTTTATTTTGTTTAATTTTGATGATTACAAATGACAACAAATGAAAATCTCAAATTCATCATATCAGAAAATTAGAATATTATGAAGACCAATAAAAAACAAAGGATTTATAGAAATGTTGGCCAACTGAAAAGTATGAACATGAAAAGTATGAGCATGTACAGCACTCAGTATTTAGTTGGGCCTCCTTTGGCCTGTATTACTGCAGCAATGCGGCGTGGCATGGAGTCGATCAGTCTGTGGCACTGCTCAGGTGTTATGATAGCCCAGGTTGCTCTAATAGTGGCTTTTTAGCTTTCTGAATTGTTGGGTCTGGTGTATTGCATCTTCTTCTTCACAATACCCCATAGATTTTTCTATGGGGTTAAGGTCAGGAGAGTTTGCTGGCCAATTAAGAACAGGGATACCATGGTCCTTCAAAAGGTATGGTAATTTGGCACTGTGTGCAGGTGCCAAGTCTGTTGGAAAAAGAAATTGCATTCCAAAAAA